>NW_024381652.1:0-8842 GCF_016835505.1 Polypterus senegalus
TTATACATCTGCCCAGGGGGGGGCGGGGTACGCTGACGCTCTTTCTGAGTTCTCTGCAGGTCTTACCCGGGAAATCCCACCAGGAGCCGCCATTTCCAGGAAGGACACACCACCTCCGGTTCCGGCCCCAAGAATGAGGTCACTTCCGGTTCCGGCCCCAAGGGTGATGTCACTTCCAGTTCCGGCCCAGAGGACGACATCATTTCCGCCCTCTGAGCTATAAAGCTCACTGCCTTTGCTTAGGCAGGCAGTTCTGTCTTGGACTCTGTTGTGTAAACAACTGTTTTGAAATGTCTCGAATTCTATTGCAGCCAGGAAACCGCATTAAACGGGTGGCTGCCCCAAACCTTTTCACGCCTCTGGTCTCCAGTTATTACAGTGCATTGGTGATTCTAAATTGTCCCTAGTGTGTGCTTGGTGTGTGTGTGTGAGCCTTGCAGTGGGCTGGCGCCCTGCCCGGGGTTTGTTTCCTACCTTGCGCCCTGTGTTGGCTGGGATTGGCTCCAGCAGACCCCCGTGATCCTGTAGCTAGGATATAGTGGGTTGGATGATGGATGGATGGATATTGATAGATGAGTACAAAATTCATGCGAAACCCTTGATAATTAAATTCATTAACAATGAGTGAAACAGGCAAGCCTCAATTCACATACAGTTTCAGGAAACTAATACTAAAAATCATTTCTCAGGCAATTTCACAATTACGAAACACAAAACTCACTATAAATAGTTTTTGGTAGTTTTTTTTACAAAGAATGCTGCTCCCTAAAGTCTCGTTTACACTTTCACATTTACTTGTGTTCTTTTCTGCAGCTGCAAAAAGCATATCATCCTTCAACCAGCAGAAAAACCAACCGTGTTTATGCCTCTCATTCACATCACTGCAGACGAGTGCTGTATGTTTCTTTAAAAATGTGACATGCTGCATATTTTCCATATGAAGACACATTAAAATGTATCATTGTGCACATCACTGTGTTTTTGTTACAGGAAACTTCCACTACACGGGAAGCCGCTCGCCTGCCCACATGCTGGTTCCTACCAGCCTCCCTTCTCAGAAGAGCTTGAGCATATGCATTGTCTAGGTGCTGTGCAGATTCAAGATTATTTTCTGTCTCTGGTGCATCTTTAGGATTGTGATCTGCAAGGTTTTGTTCAACAAAATGTCTACATGTGACAGGAAATGAGTCTTTTGATCTTTTTCTAGATATTTTTATTTAAATACTAAATGATGAACAGATACATGCAGAATTAATGAATGTAACAACAGTTAAATGCTTTTCTTTTTGTGTCAATAGCAAACATTCCACTGGAAGCGAAACACCATTTGCTATTTTTGAGAAACAGATATTTCTCAAGACTATATTCACACAATTAAAATTAGCATTTCATGTCATTCTTATATCAATCATGCTTTCATTTACCAGACTCAGTTATTGAAGTTCCAGATTATAATTTTCCAGAGAACATTAGGTAGGAAAGGAAGAACTATTCATGTATAGTAGTGAAAGGCAACCTTTTTCGAGTTGCGGCGCACTAAGTCCAAAAAGTTTCTTTCGCGGCGCACCTGAGGGACTGCCCATAAATAAAGTCGTGATGACACAATCTATGGACAATCGCCAATAAAAACAGTTAATATTACAAGTTTGAAAGACATTTTATTAATAAAGGAATCAAAGGATAAATCTCAAATTTAATTAATGTGAACGTTGAGATTGTTTTTCAGCACATATGAGATTGATGCGAGGATCAATTTTCGAAAAACAGACACGCATTTCCTTGTCGATCATTTGAAATCTCTTGCGTTTCTTAGACTTCATTTCCGTAAGTGTTCCGTTATCTGTTTTTCCAACATAAAATATATATTTTTAAAACATCTTTTTAATCAAGCAAAAGTTCAAAAACACTAGCAATTTTAAATATTTTACAAAAGTTTTTGCAGCACCCCTAGAAAATTCTTGCGCTGCACCGATTACTCAATAATGTATAGGATGCCATTGCACTGCAGGGTATGCTAATCCAGATGGTGCCAAATTAGAGTGCTGAACCAGCTTACCCAGGTGCATCTGTGGATACCCAGATTGTACAAACACTATACAGACAGAGACTGGCTGAGATCTGACCTCAAGGCTGTGGAGTTGTGACGCAGCAATGTTAATCATTCATTAATCCATTTCCTCAACCATTCTGATCTAATTCAGGGTTGTAGGAAGTGAAAGCCTATCCCAATGGCATTGGATGTAAAGCAGGAACAAACCCAGGAAGCAGTCTTAGTCATCATATGGTACACCATTGTACTTATCCATACACATTTATACTGTGAACACTAGAGGTTGCTGTTGCCCCTTTAAACCTAACAGACAGACACGTACGACATGGGATAAAGGCATCAAGAAGTATTTTGAATTCTTTTCCATTCCAATAGTGCTCCCCAAGCACCATAGCCACAGTAAATAGGCAAGTAAATAATCACAAGTCAAAACTTTCTCTCTCTCTATCTCCTCCACAGTGCCCAGCAAGTGTTGTCTACTACATTCCGACTCTGGCTCGCTTGGTGGCTTCATAGCAGTCCTGTTTATAGTCCTTGACCCGGAAGTGCTTCTGTTCTTCCGTCTACATGACTTGCTAGCACTTCCAGGTCAGACAGAGAACTGGCTTTTCTTAAGCCCGGAATTACTTTGGAGCTTCCGTCTTTGTGACTTATGAGTACTTCCATGCTAGGAATAAGTCATGACTCCTTTGGTACTTTCACAGCTCCTAATGGCAGCACCCATGGTACCCAACAGGGCTGAGAAACCACACTTCAAGTCCCAGGATGCCCTGCGAGAATACGGGGCATCGTTACATTCCAGGGGAGCTTTAATTTAGCGTTTTGGGGGAGGCAGTGTCCAAAAGTAGTTGCCTGCCCCCATCCTTCCATCCTCAGGGCGTCCTGGCCGGGTTGAGCTGCCAGCTGTCTATCACAATACCAGGTCAGTTAGTCTAATTTGCTTTTCTTTGCGATATAGAAGGTATACCAGAGCACCCAGAAAAGATAAGAAAAAACTCTTGGAGTCATGCACGAACTCCATATGGATGGTGTCGGGACTGAGACTTGGAGCGGTGAGGCAAGAGTCCTAACTGCTCTGCCCATGCCCATCCATTTTGTGAACCAGTATAATCTAGTTCAGGGCTGTGTGAGGTCAGAACCTATTCCAGCAGTGTTATGTGAAGGTTTGAATCAACCCCAGACAGGGCTGTAGACCATTGCAAGGCCCTTCTTACACCAATTTCACCAAGTAACCTAACTCAAATGTCTTTGGGGAGGAAAACCAAGAGCACTACAGAGAGAACGTGCAAGCTACACATGAACAACAACCTGGTATTGGATTCAAAACCATGAAACTGTATCTGTCAAGGCAGCAACTCTAATCACTCCCAATCCTACTATTGTATGGTTTAATTGTTAAATTTGTTATTTTATTGTATACCTTGTTTGCCCTATGAAGAACCTTGTGATGGAGCATACTGTTAGGGACAATCTCCAAAATACAGACCGAGTAAGGATTGAGCATTAAAGATGCAGCACAACAGAACTTTTAGAAATGTTCTAGTCACTTTAAAGGGCCATGGTCTAATGATACAGACAAACTGAAGAGCGATGGCACTCATGCACAGACTAAAATCTACTAGGAGCAGAAATAGTTGTATCGGCATTTCTATAGAATACAGTAAAAATGTCTGACCAGCATACAACATATTCTCACTCTCTAGCACCCTAATGAATATATCTTCAAAAAAACAGCTTACTTGATGTATTCCTTACCCCGTTTTCATGCCACTTGATCAGTTATGCTTTCAAATCCTGCAATCTTGTGGAACAAACCCAGAGAAAACCAAGTGAGATGCAAACACAATTCAAGAAAACGATCTAGTATGAAATGTGATAGCCGACCATTTTGTGGATATAACAGTTACAGTAGACCTGAATATCTTCCTGAGTTGCCATTGAGCTTGTCTGTTTTAAATAATACAAACCAACCTCAAAGCTTCATACATTTTGCATAGATAGACAAGAATGACACTATATAACAGATAGATAGATAGATAGATAGATAGATAGATAGATAGATAGATAGATAGATAGATAGATAGATAGATTTAATACAATAAATAATGTTTAAAATATCTCCCATTTCTCTACCCATTCATTAACTGGACATGCTTATTTCAATTTTAGGCTGTAGCTCATCTCGGCTGACATATTTATCTGTTTCTTGCTTTGTTTTTCAGGGGTGTCATCGACACAATGTCAGCCTACCCAGCATCAGGGGCAGCTCTGGAAGTCATTAAGGGTGGAGCCACCAGGCAAAAGGAGATCTTTTACCCCTGGTACTGGCAGCTGGTGTGTGCCATACGGGACTGGTTTCCCGGGTATCGGGACTCAGTTATACAGAGTTCATACAAGTACAACCCTTAAAAAAAGTGGTGATAGGAAAAAAATATCTTGACATCTGCTTGTCTATAATAAAATTTTCCAGAAAACTGTTTCATATATCTTATATATAAACATCTACACATGGAAGTGTGTGTGTGTGTGTGTGTGTGTGTCTGTCTGGCCCGGAAGTTTGAGGTGGAGTCGGGGTGAGGGCTCCGCCTCTGAGGAAACAGAAAACTCGCTCAGCCACTAATAACACAAGCGAGGCGAGCACATCAGCAAAGCGAAACCTCAAAAGAAAGACAAATCCTCCTAGGAGAAAGATGCCCAAAGTAGTTCTTTTCAATTACCTGACATCTCTATATTTCATTTTTTTCTGACAATTTCAAAAGTTTCCATGACCCCGGGCTTTTTTTACGGAAGCGTATTAGGGCCACGGGTGAAAAAAAAATACGGACACAGTGAAGAAAAAAAAAATCTAAATGTCGAGATTAAAGTCGACATGTTGACTTTATTCTCGACATTTCCACTTTATTCTTGCCATTTATGTCGAGATTAAAGTCGACATTTACACTTTATTCTAATAGTTTATTTTGTCAGTAGAATGTCGCAAACTAAACTTCATCTTTAAATGAATGTTCAATTTACTAGATTTTCTCAAACCCCTTCATTAATTAATGTAGCACATTAAATGCTTTATATTAAGTGTTCCCCGACCCAGTTTTTAATCTCTATGCGCTTCTTCAACTGACTTCCTCTTGCACTGAGAGGCGCAGACAGCGATCGCCGCACATTGACTTCATGATGTTCCTGCTCTAAGAACATTCAGAATACTAAGAGAAATACTTGATATCTTCTTCATGATGAAATGCAATAAAGCATGTATTAAACATGGGTGGCGGGGGGCACGGTGACGTGGCTATAGAGCTGCTCCCTTGCATTAAGTTGTATGTTCTGTGTAGTGAAATTTATGGCAAGTGTGACGAGGCTCCAAAAAACTGGATATATAAATGGGTATCGCACAGGTTTAACTGGAATATCGTGTAAATGTTGGGTTCGTGATGTGGTGGTCGGAGACACGAACGCAGAATTCAATGGATGTTCTTCTGAGCGGGCTTTCTTTATTACATGCGCGCTGTCTCTATCTAGCGTACTAAACTTCCAGTTCCAATCCTTGTTTTTTCTTTCTGCACATAACCAATCACCACACGATAAACGTCTTTGTGAAATTAAAACAAGTTATAAACCTAGACCCCAGAATTTTCAAAACTTAAAATGTACAGAACTTAAAATGTATTAAAGGATATGGGGGCACGGTGGCGTGGTGGTTGCACTGCTGCTTCGCAGCAGCAAGGGGGTCCCGGGTGTTCCCTGCCTTGAGTTTGCATGTTTTTCTGGTGGGTCTACTCAGCGTGTTTCAGTTTTCTTTCAAAGACATGTAGGATGTGGGGTTTTGTTATGTATTATTGACCCTGCTACTTTATATGTTGCACGTATTCACCCTGCGATGTGTTGGCGTCTCATTCAGGATTTACTCCTGCCTCGCACAGGATGCTTGCTGGGATGGGCGCAACCCTGAATGGATGGCATAATTAAGCATGTATAATGAAGATTTTTTTTTAATTTCTGAAAACTCCATCCCAGCAAGCACCGTGCCCCCACATGCTTTAATAATTTAAAGTTCTGAAAACTCCGAGGTCTAAGTTTATAACTTGTTTTAATTTCACAAAGACGTTTATCTTGTGGTGATTGGTTATGTGCAGAAAGAAAAAGCAAGGATAGAAACTGGAGGTTTAGTACGTCAGATAGAGACAGCACGCATGCAATAAAGAAAGCCCGCTCAGAAGAACATCCATTGAATCCTGTGTTCGTGTCTCCGACCCACCAAGCCCAATATTTACACAATATTTAAGTTAAACCTGTGCGATACCCATTCATATATCCAGTTTTGTGGACTTTGTACTACACTGAACATACAACTGGGGACCCCTTAATGCAAGGGAGCAGCTCTATAGCCACGCCACCGTGCCCCCCGCCACCCATGTTTAATACATGCTTTAGTGCATTTCATCGTGAAGAAGATATCAAGTATTTCTCTTAGTATTCTGAATGTTCTTAGAGCAGGAACATCATGAAGTCAATGTGCGGCGATCGCTGTCTGCGCCTCACAGTGCAAGAGGAAGTCAGTTGAAGAAGCGCATAGAGATTAAAAACTGGGTCGGGAAACACTTAATATAAAGCATTTAATGTGCTACATTAATTAATGAAGGGGTTTGAGAAAATCTGACAAAATCAACAATAGAATAAAGTGTAAATGTCGACTTTAATCTCGACATAAATGTCGAGAATAAAGTGGAAATGTCGAGAATAAAGTCAACATGTCGACTTTAATCTCGACGTAAATGTCGAGAATAAAGTCAGCATGTCGACTTTAATCTCGACATTTAGTCTTATTTTTTTTTTCGCTGTGTCCGTATTTTTTTTTCACCTTGGCTCTAATACGCTTCCGTAAAAATTACACCTTTTATTGGCTAACTAAAAAGAGTACAATATGCAAGCTTTTGAGGCAAATCATTACATCTTGCCTGAAGATGGGGCCCGAGTTGCCTTAAAAGCTTGCATATTGTAATCTTTTTAGTCAGCCAATAAAAGATGTCATTTTGCTTGACTCTTCACTACATTCATAATGGCTAACAGGGTACAACAACCTGGTACTACAGACTTAACCACAAGAGAAATGGTACCAGGAATATGCAATAAAATAAGTATTTCAAGACCCCTTCGGTTGTCACATACATGCACTGGAAACACAAATGACACGGATCAAATGTCTTGGCTTGAAAAATAAATGCATTCGGTAAGTTTTTAAGCTTTTCCTCCATGCTCCTTAGACTGCAATATAAAGTGTAAAGATATATTTTTTTAATACATAGAAAATGATAACTTTTTGAACAAAAGCTCATGTGGCAAATTCAAATATATAATATTTGTGAAGAAATAACTTCAACTCGAAAAATACTAAACTTATCTTATTTTATAATTTTTATTTTTGATTTTTATTTTATAATTTGCAACGAGTGCAGAATGCAGCTGCTAGAATCCTAACTAGGAAAAGAAAATCCGAACACATTTCTCCTGTTTTGATGTCGCTACACTGGTTACCTGTGTCTTTCAGAATTGACTTTAAAATTCTGCTTATGGTTTATAAAGCCTTAAATAATCTCGCTCCATCTTATATATCGGAATGCCTGACTCGTTATATTCCAAATCGTAACCTTAGGTCCTCAAATGAGTGTCTCCTTAGAATTCCAAAAGCTAAACTTAAAAGAAGTGGTGAGGCGGCCTTCTGCTGCTATGCACCTAAAATCTGGAAAGCCTGCCGATAGGAATTCGCCAGGCAAATACAGTGGAGCACTTTAAAACACTGCTGAAAACACATTACTTTAACATGGCCTTCTTATAACTTCACTTTATCTTGATCCTGATACTCTGTATGTTCAATTCATCATAATAACTATTCATGGTGGCTCTAAAATCCGTACTGACCCCTACTCTCTCTTCTCTTTCTTTTTCCGGTTTCTTTGTGGTGGCGGCCTGCGCCACCACCACCTACTCAAAGCATCATGATGCACCAACATTGATGGACTGAAAGCCAGAAGTCCACGTGATCATCATAATCATCATCAAGTCCTTCCGTGAAAACCATAAATCCAAAGAGGACTGTTTCATTTATGTTAGGTAGATCGCCCAGTCCCCTCTGGGCAGTCTCATGACCTGGAATCCCTGCAGATTTTATTTTTTTCTCCGGCCGTCTGGAGTTTTTTTTTTTTGTTTTTTTGTTTTTTCTGTCCCCCCTGGCCATTGGACCTTACTCTTATTCTATGTTAATTAATGTGGACTTGTTTTATTTTCTTACTGTGTCTCTTATTTTTCTATTCTTCATTATGTAAAGCACTTTGAGCTACTGTTTGTATGAAAATGTGCTATATAAATAAATGTTGTTGTATTTTCAAACTACTATGTGATCCTATATGTTTATACAAATCTGTTTCTTGACGCGTTCTCATTATAAAGTTAGTAGTTTGTGAAGCCTGTATTTATATTTAAACTGTGAACTTGTCACAGCGGTCTGTGTCTGCACTCGGTGAAGAGCGCAAGTCTAAAATAAACCGAGATGAATTAAACAAGAAAAAAATGGAGTGTCTCCTGCCTCTTACCTCCCAGCCAAAGTACATTGTCCACTCCTCCACAGCAGGTGGGATGGCTGATTTTGCTTTGCTCAACACTTCTGATCCCTTCACATTGCCTTCAAGAAGACCCTGGCTGTAGGTGAGGTATACTGCTCCCCCAGCAATACCAAATTTGGTCATCAGCCTGAAATAAACAGTGATTATAGAAATTCACCCTTGTAGATGTTCTACTGTG
>NW_024381653.1:0-7092 GCF_016835505.1 Polypterus senegalus
AGTAACGTCTCGCTCTGTATTACCCTAAGTCAATTGTTCCTCTGAGATGAGCCCTTACCCGCTCCACCTCTAACTTCCGGCCGACACCACACACACTTCCACATGCATACGTTTATATTTCGATAGTGGCGTAAGGCAACCCAGCTCCTCAAAACAGACACAGACAGATGCAGACACAAGTTCAACACAACACATGGAAGCTTTATTCAGTGGGAAACACTCTTCAAATCATTTCACAGCACCAAAAGCACAGAAAAGTAAGCACCACAAAGTAAACAGTAACAGCAAGCACTTTAATTTCTTGCTCTTCCTCTGTCTTTGTGTCTGTCTCCACTCCTCCCATCAAGCTTTGTCCTCTCTCTCCTTTATCCTACACCCATAAATTCTTCCCAGGTGGCCCATAAATGTGGACCAGAAGCACTTCCAGGTGAGGTGGGAGTCTGACTAAATTGGGCTCCGCAGTGCCTGCAGTCCCCTGTAGTGGAGACCTGGAACCCAACAGGGCTGAGTCACTAAACTCCAATTCCAATGAAGCCCTGTGGGAATCCATGGTGCTGTAGCACTCCTGGGGATCTGGGAGATAATGCTCTGAGCACAACTTTTGCTCTCTGCCACTATATATAAACTGCTCAAAAAATTAAAGGAACACTTTGTAAACACATTAGATCTCAAGGGGAAAAAAAAAATCCTGCTGGATATCTCTACTGATATGGACAGGGTAATGTGTTAGGAATGAGAGGATTCCACGCCATTTGATGGAAATGAAAATTATCAACTTACAGAGGGCTGAATTCAAAGACAACCGAAAATCAAAGTGAAAAAATTATGTGGCAGGCTAGTCCATTTTGCCAAAATTTAATTGCAGTAACTCAAAATCATACTCAGTAGTTTGTATGGCCCCCACGTGCTTGAATGCATGCCTGACAATGTTGGGGGCATGCTCCTAATGAGATGACGGATGGTGTCCTGGGGACTCCTCCCAGATCTAGACCAGGGCATCAGTGGGCTCCTAGACAGTCTAAGGTGCAACCTGGCGCGGGATGGACCAAAACATAATGTCCAGAGGCATTATATTGGATTTAGGTCAGGCAAGTGTGGGGGCCAGTCAATGGTATCAATTGCTTCATCATCCAGGAACTGCCTGCATACTCGCCACATGAGGCTAGGCATTATGGGCACCAGGAGGAACCCACTGCACCAACATAGGTTCTAACAATGGTTCCAAGGATTTCATCCCATACCTAATGGCAGTCAAGGTGCTGTTGTCTAGCCTGTAGAGGTGTGTGCGTCCCTCCATGGATATGCCTCCCAGATCATCATTGACCCACCACCAAACCGGTCATGCTGAACGATGTTACAGGCAGCATAATGTTCTCCACAGCTTCTCCAGACCCTTTCACGTCTGCTTCATCTGTGAAAAGCACAGAGCACCAGTTGAGGACCTGCCAATTCTGGAATTCTATGGCAAATGCCAATCAAGCTCCATGGTGCCAGGCAATGAGCACAGGGCCCACTAAAGGCTGTCAGGCCCCTCAGGCCACCCCCATGAAGTCGGGTTTCTTCAGTGTTCATCCTGTTCCTCCTTGCCCAAAGGGCAGACACCGTCCTGCTGATGGGTCCTTCTATAGCCCTGTCCAGCTTTCCTAGAGTAACTGCCCATCTCCTGGAATCTTCTCCATGCCCTTGAGACTGTGCTGGGAGACACAGCAAACCTTCTGGCAATGGCAAGTATTGATGTGCCATCCTGGAGAAGTTGGACTTCCTGTGCAACCTCTGTAGGCTCCAGGTATCGCCTCATGCAACCAGTAGTGACACTGGCTGTAGCCAAATGCAAAACTAGTGAAGAAACAGTCAGAAAAGATGAGGAGGGAAAATTTCAGTGGCCTCCACCTTTTAAACCATTCTTGTTTTGGGAGTCATCTCATTGTTGCCCCTCTGGTGCACCTGTTGTTAATTTCATTAACATCAAAGCAGCTGAAACTGATTAACAACCCCTCTGCTACTAACTGACAGATCAATAGCCCAGAAGTTTCATCAACTTGATGCTATGATTGAAAAGTGTTCCCTTTAAATTTTTTTGAGTAGTTTATATATATATATATATATATATATATATATATATATATATATATATATATATACGGTATATACTACCAACATTAGAAGTATCGCGAGATCTCTGCACTCTAGCATGGGAAACACCCGAGCCACTGTGAGAAATACTGCGAGATCCTCACATCCCAGGCTGGATTTATTTTGTGAAGTGGATTTAATGTTTTGAGGAGTGGACTTTAATGTTTTGAGACCTGTACTGAGATTTACTCCACAATCGCTGGTCAAATTTGAATTGTTTAATCTCAATCCATCAGCAATAAATCCACACTGATTGAAGAACACATCAGGGAGAAAGGACTTGACTTCATGTGTCTGACAGAAACCTGGCACCAGTCAGAGACTTACTTTGCCTTAAATGAAGCGGTCCATCTGGCTACAGTTATTTGGAAGCAGCTCGCAGCACTGGGCGTGGTGGTGGTTTAGCCATCATCTATCTTCAGGTAATGGGGGTGTCCCCTATTTAATTACCTGTAACAACTTCCTCTCGAGTGTCTTGCATTTAAATGCAAGCCCCCTTTCCCATGACTGTTCTTCTATCATCGACCTCCAAAACCCAACTCTGCTTTTATTCCGAAAATGACTGATCTTCTCACAACACTGTGTGCCACCTCTGCCAACATCATAATCCTGGGAGATATGAATATTCATGTTGATAATCCTAAAGGTTTACTGTTGATTTTCTTGAGTTTTTAGATTCCCTCAACTTACAACAATATGTTGATGTCACCACACACTCTAGGGGTCATACACTTGACTTGGTTATTTCAAACTCTGCTTTAATTAGTAATTTACAGGTTTATGATCTTGGTATTTCAGACCACAAAGTAGTGTCAATGGAGCTACCCTTTTTCTCCCCTCGTTCCAAACCAAAACGACAGATTCATTTTAGAAATTTGAAGGACATCAATGTGGATGCCTTGGCCCTGACCTTAAACTCTTTCTACTGATCTTACCAGTTCCAGCTCTGTTGCTGACCTCGAGATCTCTACAACCAGTCTCTGAGCAGTCTCCTGACTTTCACGCCCCTTTAATGTCTAGGTCCGTCTCATTTTCGTGCTCAGCACCATGGTACACCTGTGAGCTACGCAAAAATGAAGGCGCTGAGCGTGTCCTTGAGCGCGGCTCCAGGCTTCTGGGTTGACTGTTCACAAACAGGCCTATAAGGAAACATAGGAGGGCTGATGCAGAAGCTTTGAAGGTTGCACGGTCCAGGTTCTATTCTACCATCATTACAAATAGCTCCAGGGATCCAAAAAACTTTTTTCTACTATAAATCATCTTCTTAAACCTCCCTTTATGTGCTCATTCCGAGGCCACTGATGAGAGGTGTAATTTGTATATTGATTTTTTCAAACAAAAGGTTTATAACATCAGCTTAAACTCCTCTACCATGGATATTCTGTTCTCTAACTGTCGACCGCTGCCTGAGACTGTCCAGCCCCTTTGCTCCTTCTCTGTTGCCACACGGGAAGAGGTGGAGGACGCCATCAGGAAAATGAAACCGCTTTACCAGTTCCCTGGACCCTTTTCCCTCAGCCTTGCTGAAGGCCAACATTTCTGCTGTTTCTCCACTTATCACCAGGATTATAAACCAATCCCTTTGGGGAAAAAACCCACCCTGGATCCTGAAGTTCTGTCTAATTATAGACCCATCTCTAATCTTCCATTTCTCTAAAGTTCTGGAAAAAATAGTTGCAGTACAACTTCATGATCATCTCAACTGAATAACCTGTTTGAAAAGTTTCAGTCTGGTTTTCACCCTGGCCATAGCAATGAAACAGCCCTGGTCAGGGTCACAAATGACCTTCTGATGTCGGCAGATATTGGTTCTCCCTCTTTACTCATTCTCCTTGACCTGACAGCTGCTTTTGATACAATTGATCATAATATTCTTCTTCACCGCTGCAATACACCATTGGGCTTTCAGGAAATGTTCAAAATTGGTTTACATCTTATTTGACTGGAGTATGTCACCCTTGGCAGCAAAATCTCACACCCATAATGTTACCTGTAGTGTTCCACAGGGCTCTGTGTTGGGCCCCATCCTTTTCATCATTTACATGCTCCCCCTTGGAAGTGTCATTAGCAGACTTGGTCTATCTTTACATTGTTATGCTGATGATACTCAGCTTTATCTTACGATTACTCCCACCTCCCTGCTGCTCTCTCGACAATATCTACACTGACTATTTGTTTGGAGGCATGGATGAGGCTCAACTTCCTTCAGCTAAACAAATCTAAAACAGAAGCCATTTTAGTTGGCACACCACACCATCTTCGTTCTTCTACCATCACCAGTATCACTTTTTCTGGTCAAAACATTCCTTTTCTACAACTGTTACCAATTTGGGTGTTAAAATTGACTCTCAACTCACTTTGACACCACATTAAATATCTTTGTAAGTCATCTTTTTACCATCTCAGGAACATTGGTAAACTTCATCCAACACTTACCCTGGCAGATGCAGAGAGGCTTGTCCATGCCTTTGTCTCGTCCAGGCTGGATTACTGTAATCGCTCCTCATTGGGATTCCTGGCAAGAGTATCTAGAGACTCCAGTACATTCAGAACAGGCCGCCAGGATCCTGATGAAGGTCGAAGCATAGCCACATCACGCCTATCTTGAAAACCCTTCACTGGCTCCTTGTACCACTTAGAATTGAGTACAAGGTTTCCCTACTTACCCATCAGTGCATCTATGGATCTGCTCCTGTATCTACAGGAACTCCTTATCCCTCATACTTCCTCACGCACTCTCCGCTCTGTGCATACTAACACTCTTTAAGTTCCTAAAACTAAGCTTAGCAGTATGGGTGATAGGGCCTTTTCTTTGGTGGCTGCCAGGCTGTGGAATTCTCTCCCTGACTACCTGAGAGCCCCACAATCGACTGATGCTTTCAAACGAAACCTAAAAACATCTTTTTAGAACGGGATTTTGTTAAATTATTTCTATAGATTATCTTGTTTGTTAATTTATTCTTATTTTGTAGCACTTTGAGATTGTTAAATATAAAACAATATAAATAAAATGTATTAATTATTATTATTATTTATATATATATATATATATATATATATATATATATATATATATATATATATATATATATATATATATATATAGTGTTAGTGTGGAATCCACCAAGAGTTCAACTTGTCTCAGCTCCTGCCCATGTAAAATTGTGATACACGGTGGCCTGATTCTACTAAATAGCTATTTGACTAAGTACAAATCATTAGCTTAAATAAAAAACACTCACTGAATCACACACTTCACACACCATCACCAGGAAAATCAATCAACTAGTGAGTAATTTTACTTTCCTAATATGACCATAGAAAATGTCTTATGATGAAAGGCTCTATATTAAATAAAAAATGAGTTTGCTGTTAGATCAAGTATCACATGTAATTTCTAGATTTGAATGGTAGAATCTCCAAATAGATATGGTAAGTGGTGCCTGGATAGACTATATAGCCACCCTCTGTCTCACAAACTCCACTTCCTGTGAGTCAAACTGATGTAATTGTTTCTTGCTCTACCTTGCCTACATGTTTTGAGAATGATACCACAACACAAAGTTAAGGTAAAGGTTCATCCTTGTATGTGGAGCCTCTTTGTGTTTTCCGCTTAAAATGATCACATTTTTGGCACAGCTATACAGATCTTAAATGTCCTACAGTTAAAAAAAAGTAAAGACTTTTGCTCCTGCTCCCTTCCTCCCTGCTGCTTTGATTGATTTTTCACGGCTCATTTAAAAGACCGGTCCCTATTAGCTGCTGGCCTGTCCTGCTTTCATCCTCCAAAAGACTCATCTCCAAAAGCATTCATCTCCGGAAAAGAAATGCATGACCTTTAAATATCTTCTGCTCTGGTAATTGGACTGGCTTCTCAAGATTGCAAGACAAAAGTTTCTATTTTACTCTGCTTTTGGAAGCAGAGGCGGGCCTCAGCACTTCACAACAACCATTGCCCATTCATTGAAATTGAAGACTCTAGAAACCCGAGTGCCTTCATAGTGGGGCCTTCAGCATTATTAATAACAATGTTATGTCTCACCTACCAACAGAATGCCACAGGAGTCATTAGCAGGAAAAGCGTTCAAGCAGGCAGAATGCTTAATATTTAGTTGCTTTGTATTTAATTGAGTAAAGGTTAGAGTCTCAGTCTTCATGTATCTATACTAATAAACGGCAAAGCCCTCACTGACTGACTGACTAACTGACTGACTGACTCACTCACTCACTCACTCACTCACTCACTCACTCACTCACTCACTCACTCACTCACTCATCACTAATTCTCCAACTTCCCGTAGGTAGAAGGCTGAAATTTGGCAGGCTCATTCCTTACAGCTTACACACAAAAGTTAGGCGGGTTTCATTTCGAAATTATACGTGTAATGGTCATAACTGGAACCTATTTTTCCATATACTGTAATGGACTTTAGCTCGATGGGTCAGGGGTGGAGCCGCGCCTCACATCATCACGCCTCCCACGTAATGACGTCAACTGACTGTGAACGCAGTACGTAGTAAAGAAGGAAGAGCTCCCAAAGAGCGCTGAACAAAAACGCATACAAGCTTATTCATAAGTGCAGCTACTGCGAAACAAACCACGGTGTAAACCGTGAAGTTTAAATTAAGTTTATGGGCACGCCCGCTGCGCTTGTCATGCCTTCGCCAAATACTTTATTAACGAGATACAAGTTTAATGAGAAGACACGAGGTATAAACGAGATTTTGGATCACTTTGTAACGGAGTTAAAATTGCTGTAGCGAAACTTTTAAGTCCGGGTCTTAGCTAACATTAAATGAAGCCGTGGACATCGCAACATCACACAAGAGAGCAGCTCACGCGGAACTAACAAACGCAGTACAGTGATCACTTCCATGCATCAAACCTGTTCAAAACGATTACACAATTGACAAGGTAGGAAAAGAATATGCTCGAGCTGAGCTCCCACGCTAACCCCC
>NW_024381654.1:0-8148 GCF_016835505.1 Polypterus senegalus
CCTGGGAAACCTTCGTGGGGCACTCTGGAACTCCGAGGCCCGTGGTCACCAGGGCCCCTGCCTTGAGCCCTGGACAGATTGCCAGAAGATACCAGGAGCACATCCAGGTGTGGATAAAGGGGCCCCCTTTATTCAAGGCTGGAGTCAGGTGAGGAGTGGACAAAGCAGGAGAAGAGAGAGTGGAGGTGGCCCGAAGAGAAAGGCGACAGTGTGTGAGAGGCCTGGACTTTTGGGGACTTGTGGGGTTTGTGGTGCACTCTGAACTCTACATATTGTAAATAAACGTGTGGTGGTGGATTACAAGATGTCTGCCTGTCTGTGTCCGGGGCACTTAATCTTAAACAGCACATCTACTCTCTCTGACTTGAGTTTGTGTCTTCAGTTTCAAGGTATAAATTCCCTGTTCTTACTGAAGATTCCTGAAAAGCAGAAGGCATTGCAGGTGAACTGAAAAACAATCTGCTGGCGTCATCGTTCAGGCATTTGTCAAAGGAGAAGATAAACTGGAAAATCAGGACCGATGGCAGCTCGTCATCACTGTGGGTGTCATTTGTGTCACTCCCTGATGGTCTGCAGTTTCTGAGCAGTTAGCACAGCAGCTCCGGGGTGGACAAGGCACAGGTGAGGACATCGGGCATTAAAACACATCCATTAATGGGGCATCTGAGGGGTTGAAATGGTAAGCTGGTACTGTGATAGAGATGGTGTTGTGCGTTATATTGGGGTTTAAGAAAGTGCTGCGCTACCATTTTTAAAAACATGCTACGATATCTGTGTTATTGTTACCATCTGAAAACACGTCTGCATTTGCTTCACGCTGCCATTATTTAAAGTCAGAAAGTCATGAACGGCTATGGCAAGCCAAATGATCTTTTAGAGATATCTAATAAAACTTGTAAAGATATCTCTCTGACTTGAGTTTGTGTCTTCAGTTTCAGTTAGAGGCGGACTGGCCATTAGGGCATTTGGGCAGTGCCCGGTGGGCCACAGACTCTGGTCTGGTCATGGGCCGGCTGTTTCATGGCGTAAATTGTATGTACTTGGTACTGTTTGACATTAAAACTAATTTTCTAAACTACTAAACATTATCTGTCCAGTACTGCGATTTCTATAATAAACCGTATTACGTCATCAAGTTGTTTTAGTTGTCAGTACATAACATTGCAGTGAAAAATTGGGTCAAAACTGCCTTTTGCTGATTTCTGTTTCGATCCCGCTACATTTCGGTTAGCATATACATTATTGCAATTTATTTTATCTCATGTCTAGTATTTCAATTCTTCTGTACTAATAATTCCTTTAGATGATGTATTATGCATTTTATTTTTCTCTGGTTGTCGGCGCGAGTGATAATTAGTGGTTTTCAGCTGCGATTATTAGTGTGATGAAATAAAGTTATAAAGCACAGGATTACATCTTGCCTGAAGAAGGGGGCTGAGCTGCCTCGAAAGCTTGCATCTTGTAATCTTTCTAGTTAGCCAATAAAAGTTGTTATTTTGCTTGACTTTTCAAAGCAAAGGATAGGAATTTTTCATATTAGGACGGAACATTTCTAGTTTATCGTTAAGTTACCGGAACATTTCAGTCGTGTGAGATTTTCATTATAACCTCGGTGATCATGTATTCCTTTGTAAATCCGTAGTTTGATCATCGAGTTGAAAATCTCTCTGCTGCTCCAAGGTGCCAACCCGGTTGAAATTCTTAACTGACGCTTACCAAAGCACTGGGCTCGCCAACAAGCTAACAAACTAAGGCTGCCAGTGTTGCAAGTGCCGTGTGAAAGATCATCCTCTGCGTTGAAGAGAATCAAAAGCCGCCTGAGAAGCACAGTGACGCGAGAACATCTTGAGGTGTTCATGTTGATGTCGCTGGAGAAAAGTATCCTGGGCAAACTTGACACAATTAGCATTGTCAATGATGTGTGTTATGTTTGCAATATGAACATTTGGCGACAGTGTGTTCTTGTTTGCCATAAAGTGTTTTGGGTTAGAGGGCGAGTTTCTGGCAGGATTAGTGGTTCAGAAATAAACGCCTTTCTGAGACAAACTGCACCTGCACGCTCTCAGATTGTAGGCAACAATGTGGCTGCTAAAAGCAGCGAACTGTGTAAGCTATGAGCCTACTAGGGTACCGGCACTTGGACATGACCTTGACATTTGACATGTACTCTAATAACGTGTAAGCCATGTTTATTTCTCATTAATTTTATTATTGAGCATGTCGTCAAATTTGAAGTTGTGTCTAAACAACAGTGTACAGATTAAGTTTGGCTGCAGTTTACATAGAGTTCATATCATAGGCTCATAGCAAGTAGCGAGCAGCATACTCATCACAAATTTTAAGAAAATTACAATGAATAACGGGCAGGTGGGTCGACCTTGTCACATCACTTGTTGAAGGATGGCTGGGCCAGTTTTGAGACCCAGTCCGCTCCTGGTTTCAGCCATCATTGGGAGAGATGGTACAAATTCTCTGCTCTCACTGAAGATTCCTGAAAAGCAGAAGTCATTGCCTGTGAACTGAAAAACAATCTGCTTGTGTCATCATTCAGGAATTTGTCAAAGGAGAAGATAAAATGGAAACTCAGGGCTGACGGCAGCTCGTCACATCTGGGGCCTCATGCATAATGCCGTGCGTAGAATTCGCACTATAACATGGTGTGAGCACAAAAACTGAAATGGGCTTATGCAGAGAAAAATCGAGATGCAGGAATCTGTGGGTACTCCAACTTCCATGTTCTTCCGCTAAATAAATCCCAATCAGCGTGTAAAGTAACGCATGTGCACATGCCTGTTGTCCCGCCCCAACTCCTCCCAGAATGCCTCTTTGAATATGCAAATCAATATGAATAGCCCTTAAGCTCAGCTTCTGTGAAAAGACAATGAGAAAAGCATGGGGGAAAAATATAAGAATTTCAGTGAATACCAAGTGGAGACAAAGAAAAAACATACTATTTGTTCAAATAAACCGTGGTATAATTAACAAAAGGAAGTTGGTCGAGTGACGTAGTGTCGGAGAAACTTGAAAGCTCACGTTCACAAAGTCACACAGTCCCTGAAATAAGAAAGAAGTCACATATCAAAGTCACCGTGAAAAGGGGTTTTGTAGCCCACATTTCATATGAAAGCTTATTAGGGTACAGAGAATAAAAAATAGGCACACAATGTGAAAAAAGCACAAAATGTCAACTTTAATCTCAAAATTTCCACTTTAATCACGTAGTTTATTTTGTCATTAAAGTAGAACATCATAAACTTCATCTTAAAATCATTTAATTTACTAATTTCTCAAATCTCTTCGTACTAAAAGTAGCACATCAAATGCTTTGTTTTGTGTTTGATCTTCTATGTGCTCTGTGTGTGTGTGAATCTCTACGTGCTTCTGGGCTTTCTCTTTCTCTGACAGGACACAGAATCCATGACATTCGTGATATTACATCTCTCTGAATAATTAAAATACTGAGATGTATACGTGATATCATTTTCATGATGATTAAAATGAAAGCACGTTATTAAACATGGGCACATGGTGGCACAGTGATTTTTCATGTGTCACACAAGATGCTGCTGTGCCGTGCGCGACCTTCGATGAAATAATTTATTGTAGCAGTACTGTCTCTTTCAAACGTACTAACCTCCAATTCCTGTCCTTACTTTTCTTTCTCCAAATACCCAATCGCCACACAATCAGCTCTGTAATGGACGTTAAGCCATCTGTAAGCTTACAACGACGATTCTTCAAAACTTTTAAGGAACATTGAAATATCTTCATAGTACGTGTTTAATTATTCTGTCCATCTGTCCTTCCAGTGTCGCGTCAGCACCAGCAAATATACAGCACAAGGCAGGGACAATCCGTGAACTTGCTAGCACTGCGGCACCGTGTCCTCACATGTTTAATTATTAACAATATAGATTATTTAAATGAAGTTAAAGTTTTATCTGTATAATATAATCAACATATGTTGCTGCATTTCATCTTAAAAATGATATCGTCATCATATGTAAATACGCACTTTATAAAGTGGCGCAGGTTGTGTAATTTTATAACTGTAGTGCAAGTTTACAGTGAGGTGATTGTACTTATAAGTCCTAACAGTTCTACAAGGAGCACTTGATGGACTGATGGAGTGCGTTTAGAGTTCTTGAGATGAAACTGTTTGTGAACTGTGAGGTCCGTACAGGAAAGGCTTTGAAACATTTTACTGTGGCTGAGGCAGTGTGTGCTTGATGCTGTATACCGATAATTCTCTTTCCTATCAGCTGCTGCTGTGATTCACACTCAGATACAGTGATATAAATACTCCGAGTGGTGCAGTAAGAGGAATATGGAAAAAATTAATCCGCTGTGTCAACTCCTAACGGGAGGAGCTGAAAGAAGAAGAAGAAGAAGAAGGTGCAGTGAGAGTAACAACACTAAAGCAGTTCTGGTATTTGGAATACTATGGCTTTTCCCTGGACCATTATATTGTTACAAGTTAATTACAATCAGATGCATTACACTAATTAACAATATGCGGTTAGTTTCAGTGTATTTATAAAGCCGCGTAAGGGATGTGAATCTGAAAAAGAGATGGTAACCACACAGGAACAGTAGCATTGTTTTGACGCTGGGTGCCGCCAGTCTGCAAAACCGAGCGGAGAACTTGCATACAACAAGGTATGAGATACCGTGGAAAAGTGTGTGGCTTTACGCCAAGTGTAGGTTTTATACATCGCGATTTGAATGTGGAAACGTTCTTACGCAACATTTCTGTGCGTACACACTGTCACTTGTGTCACTCACTGATGGGCTGCAGTTTCTGGGCAATTAGCACAGCAGCTCCAGATGGGACAAGTCGCAGGTGAGGACACCGA
The DNA here is from genome assembly GCF_016835505.1 of Polypterus senegalus. Classification (NCBI taxonomy): domain Eukaryota; kingdom Metazoa; phylum Chordata; class Cladistia; order Polypteriformes; family Polypteridae; genus Polypterus; species Polypterus senegalus. Next base: position 4,857 of record NW_024381654.1, read on the forward strand.
GCATTAAAACACATCCTGTGTGCGACAGGCTTTGGGGTCTTTAATGGAGAGCCTGTGAGGTTGAAAGGTAAACTGGTCCTGTGACAGAGATGGTGTTGTGTGGTATAATGGTGATTAAAAAAGTGCTGCGCTACCATTTTTAAAAACATGCTACAAAATCGGTATTGTTCAAATATTATTACCATCTGAAAACACATCTGAATTTGCTTCACGCTGCCATTATTTAAAGTTAGAAAGTCATGAACGGCCATGGCAAGCCAAATGATCCTTTAGAGATATCTTTAAAACATTTACTATAAAGTTTCCATATGTTTAGACATATCGTATATGTCTCTAAATGGTCTTTTGGCTTGCCATAATGACACCCATCCTCCACAAATTGTTGATAAACAGGGCAGTCGAAGTGAGACTTGGCAGAGCTTAGGGGGAAATGTAAAAGGCGAACCAGAAGACGCGGCTCGTCACGCCACGCATCGAGTCCCATCAGATTGTATCTCAATATCTTCCAGTAGTTCACAACTCTTCAGGTGTCAAATGTTACTTACATTTCAAGGTGCGTTTATTTTGTGAGTTTAACCAGCGTGAGACCCCGGGTGGTCATTGCAGCACATGCGCGGTTCCATTGTTGCACGTGATCTTTAATAGCGCTTAACTCTGTGACTTAAATGAAGACAGGACCAATGCTCGGACTGTCTGTCTGGATTGTTATTTTCAATTTCAGTCCTGCTCCCTCTGTGCCCGCAGGTTGTCTTCTCTCTGATGGACTCCTCCATTCATTAAACAGGCTGTCAGTTCCCAGTTTGTATGTTTTGTTCTGTTACTACAGAAATGACAAACTGCATTTGCTAACTGATTAGTGGATGAGGCGACTGTTTACAGTAAAGAATTCACAGCCTTTATCCTGTTATTTTGTCAACATTCAAGTTTCCCGATGATAATAATAATAATAATAATTCATACAGCACATTTTACAAGTGAATAACACAGAATGCTCGTTAGCATGAGACTTCATTTGCACCCGTGTCCACTCTGCTGTTCATTAATCATCAGGTAGTTTGTGAACATTTCCAGTTTACTTGTTATTTGCTTCAGTGCTGCTGTTGTGGTATTGAGGAGCCAAAGCTGCTATTGGTAACCAAGTTAAAATGTACGTTTCAGTTCAGCACCTCTGTCTGGGTGTTGTGTGTTTGAAACAAGAGAATGAATTCAGTTTGTAGCCCCACTTGTTTGTCTTTATTTTGTATTTTCTAGTGATTTGCCTTTTGAAAGTGGACAGCAGCAGCCGCAGCATCAGCAGTGTGCTCAGGTCAGACGTCTCCTGCTTGACGTCAGGTCACCGACACCAGTAAAACAAATAACTCAGTCTGGGGTGCTGCACGGACCCCTATGTCCTCTTATCTTGGTCACATGGCTGAACCCCACCTTTTAAAAATCATTACAGCATCTCACTCAGCTTGACAATTTACAGCCCTGTGTATCCTTGGTGGTTTCCATCTTGAATGCTTTTCGGCTCAGATTCTTCCAGGTGTCTAATATTGAAGTCAATAATTCTAAATAAACAACAAGTCTATAAAAGAATGTTGAAATTCTACTGTCATTTGAAATTCTAGTTAAATCTTCATTTTTAAACCCCTTTAGTCACATTGATGTTTATACAGTACAGGATCTGAGAGTTGCGAGGACAGAGTAGAGTCTTGATAACGAGAATTCTTATGCTGTCTTTCTGCTAATATAATACTATGTTATATATTGTGACAGTCGGTTGTGGGCTTTTCCTGGCCGGGAGGCCAATATACTGGAAGGACTGGTTGAGCAGATGTGCACAGGACACCTCCAGAGTGTTAGAGGGCAGCCCCCTAGGTTGCTGTGGCTCCACACACTCTTGCAGGGAATGCTGGGAGTTGGAGTTCGCTGCAGCCCTGTTGGGTTCTGTGGGGATTTCCACCACACCTGGGATTTCTTCCAGATAATGCTGATGAGCCACCTGAAGTGCTCCCCGGTGCAGCCACCTCACTTCACTCAGAGTCCCAGAGTCAGGAAGAGGGGAGGAGGAGGAGAAGAGGAAGAAAAAGAGAGAGAAAGAAGGAAGGAGAAGAGAAAGATAGTGCTGTATGCTGTAGACTGTGCTGCTGAGGGGAGCGACAGAGAAGAGCTTCCCCCCTATCAGCAAACGTTTGTGTTGCTGAACTTGTGTTGTGGTGTTTGGGGGAGCCGTAAAGCCCCTGGAGCTCAAATGTGGCATCCCAGATGGGACTGACTGGGGAAAAGCAAGTGGCTGGTTTAATAGGCAGTGGGAAGGAAGAGGAGGGTCCAACGGGGAACAGGAAGAAGTAAGGTCATTAGGAGGGCGTGGTCTGGAAGCAGAAGTAGAACCTGGCTGGGGTTTAGGTGGTCTTTCCTTCTGGTGATCTGTAGAGTGGGAAAAAAAGACATTAGTGTACTTTGTCAACCCCTGTCCTGGAGTTTTACCCTTTTGACTGCCTCCCATGCACACAGCTGTGACAATATATATTTATTTATATATTTGAGCCGTCCCCCACGGCTCCATCCACATAGTAGTGAAACTGGACAAACTTTAAAAATCCATAAACAAACAGGTAAGGTACGCTCCTAAACGTGGAGAGAGGTAGACCGTTTCGAACGGAGGCTGGCGCGTGAGTGAGGCCCTAATAAATTGGTACCGCAAGCGAACTCTGATTCTTAGCACGATGAGAGAAGTCACAAAATCAACCGGAATGTTCAAGCAAATTCTAGAAAAAAACCCAATCTAAATCCGTGAAGTAGTTCTCTCATATAAAGCGGACAGACAGACAGACATTGGATTTTATATATAGAGAGATATACTGTATTTATATAAAATCAATATATGCTAATCAAAGTTCTTTATAATTTAATAGTCATGTGAGTTCAGGTTACAAAGATGGAGCTCACCATCTAATTGAGAGCCTTTGAAGTGATTCTGGTCACTCAGCATATGGCGTCCACACCCAGAACATAACAAAGAAAGGAAAAAGGAACACCAAACAGCAACGTTACTGCACCTAATGAGAACAAGGCTGAAATGAATAAAAGTAAAACAGCACAGTCGCTGAAGTCCAGTCTGTCCAGGCCACTTCGCCCAGTTCAGGGTCACTGGGGCGTCAGAGTCTACCTGGCAGTGCCAGACACAGGGCCTGGACCACCCAGCAGTGGACATGCAGACTGCGCATGGACTGAACAAAGGACTTGAACCCCTGGACCGTGGATCTGTGGAGTGATGCAGCCCTGCCACACTGCCTCCTGGGTATGATGA
>NW_024381655.1:0-6226 GCF_016835505.1 Polypterus senegalus
GTTATGTATTTTGTGCTTTCGAAAATTGCAGTCAGAACAAGAAGGCAAGGCGCTGGTTTTGGCTGAGCGAGGGCGAATGTAATGGAAGGATTTTCTCTGTAAAAAGCAAAGGTGAAATAAAGAGAGGGAGGGAATCAAGAGAGCAGATGGGCGTTAGTACTAGTGCAGAATCAGCTATAGAAACTAATGTTTTGGGAAAAACAGCCGGGAATGTTCTAAAGATACAGCCAAGGCTATGTAAGGAGTTGTTTTTCACTTCGAGAGGCTTTTTCACATGTAAGCATATTACTGTGTCTTCTGGTATCAGGCACTAGTCTCAAGGCCGAGTAGAAGAAAAAAGCTCCATGTCCGTGGAAGGAGAGAGTAGGCTGAAACTGATCACTTCTGCATACACTGCTTCCACGTAGGCCGCTTTTGGGCAAGGACACCTAATTAGTATATAAGGGAAGGTTCAGCCCTCAGTTTCTTTGGGACTCAACCGTGGGGAAAGCGCACACCCCGTATCTGATAAAAGGCACACAGGGTTGATCCTCTGCGAGACTGACATGTGGGCTCCCTCAGTCTACTGGTCTAGGATGATGGCTCTGGGTCTTTTGATGTATGTTACTGTATGTATGTTATTGTAAGTATAAGTTTGTCTCTTTAAGCATATATATTTATTTCTATAACCTATTCATATGTATTTATATGTTATAATTGAATAAGTAAATTTTATTGAAGTATCGGACCTCTTCTCTCTGATTTTTGCCCACTTATTCTAAAGCACCCCTTGAACCATTTTCCCAAATCAAAACAGCTGGACATGAAGCAGTTAGGTTTTGCATTGGATCTGCCGTTTCTTAAAACTAATATCACTATTGACTTCACACATAGAGGCCTTTCAGAGAAGGCAAATTGCACATACATGTGGGTGTGTTTTAGAGTTTCATTATCTAAGCCATTGATTTTAACTTGCCCTCTTCTGCAAATAAATTGGCATATGGCATTGATACAAAATTAGGGGTCCAAACTATATCAATTTTTTATATGTCGACTATTGTTGTTAGGCAAGTGAAAATTACTCCATACCTCTTAATTAGTCTTTGCCGTCTTTTTAATTGGAAGGGGCCAAAATTAATCGACTTTAACATTGGTAAAGGGTGGTTGGTCAGGGAGTAGACAATCCCCTGGCAAATCTGCCATCATTTGCTCACCTGTTTGTGCATTGTATCTTCTGCATGTTGTACACTTTCAAATAATTTTTCTGATAGCTGAATTGACTTGTGGGATCCAATATTTCTGGAGCAACAGGGCTAGCATGTAGTTACATCCACAATGCCCATATTCTTTATGGACATGTAAAATGAGGTGGTAATATGTGAATGTTTATGAAGAATTGCAGGGTGTTTAGCTTCATCTGGTTTAGCAGCTTTGTTGAATATTCCTCCTAGTGTCATCTTGTATGACTGGGTCAAGTTTGTAGACTTTGCTATTTTTCTTTACATGGTGATTTTTGAGTAAGGCTTTAATCTCTTCTGGGTAAGCTTGTAGTGGACTGAGGCTGAATAAGTTCCTTTTCTGCTTTAGACAAAGAGAAGTGGGTTTAACTTCATTGTTGATTTGTATTCCTTCATATGTTCTATGATAAATGTTTTTTGTCTTTCTGGGCTGTGTCCAGATTAACTGACCATATATTGGAATGCCTTTCTCTCTTCTTTCAGGTGCAGTAACACTTTTTGTACCTAAGGAACCACTCTACTGCTTTCTTTAAGCTTAACTATTCTGAGTAATAGTTTATAAGTGCTTTTTCTATTTCAGTTTTTTCTTCTGTAGTACTAGGGTGTTGTACTGTGTTAGCCATTATGAATGTAGAGAAAGGCCAAGCAAAATGTTTTTTCAGTTTTTCTTCTGCACTTGTTGAGCTTACTACACATCCTTTGATTTTCAGGTTATCATTAATAAGCAAGTCCTCTTCATCTAGGGTCTCATGTATAAATGGTGCATATGCACAAAAATGTTGCGTAAACCTGTTTCCACGCTCACATTGCAATGTATAAAACCTAAACTTGGCGTAAAGCCACACATATTTTCATGCCAGCTAACTGCTTGTCGTATGCAAGTTCTCCGGTCGGTTTTGCAAACTGGCGGCACCCAACGTCAAAGCAGTGCTACTGTTCTTGTGTGGTTTCCCTTTCATTTTAAGATTCACATCCCTGATGCAGCTTTATCAAATACACTGAAGTTAACCGCATATTGTTTATTAGTTTAAGTCATCTGATTGCAATTAACCTGTAACAATATAATGGTCCACGGAATACAAACTATTCCAAATACCATAGCTGCTTTAGCGTTGTTCCTCTCACGGAACCACTCAGTGTTTTTATGTCACTGTATCAGAGTGTGGAATCACAGCTCTATAGCAGCTGATTGGAAAGAGAATTATCGGTATGCAGCATCAAGCACATGCTGTCTCAGCCATGCACACTATCTATTTAACTGCTTCCATCGGCAAACACTTCAGAGCCTTTCCTTATCGGACTTCGTGGTTCAGAAACAGTTTCATCTCAAGAACTATAAATGCATTCAATCAGTCAATCAAGTGCTCCTTGTAGAACTGTTTGTACTTATTAGCACAATTATCTCACTGTAAGCTTGCAATACAGTTATAATATTGCACAATATGAGGCACTTTATAAAGCGCGTTTTTACATATGATGACTATCATTTTTAAGATAAAATGCAGCAAAATATGTTTATTACTTTATACAGATAAAATGTTAACATCATTTAAATAATCTATATTGTTAATAATTAAACATGTAAGGGCACAGTGCAGCAGCACTAGCTAGTTCAGGGATTATTCCTGCCTCACACTTTATTCTTGCTGGGGCTGGTGCGACACTGGAAGGATAGATGGATAGAATAATTAAAAATGTATTACAAAGACATTTCAATGTTCCTTAAAAGTTCTGAAGAATCTGCATTTTAAGCTTACAGATGACTTAACATCTATTATAGAGCTGATTGTGTGGCAATTGGTTACTTGGAGAAAGAAAAGGAATTGGGGGTTAGTACTTTTGAAAGAGACAGTACTTCTGCAATAAATGATTTCATTGAAGGTCGTGCACGTTGCAGCAGACATCTTGCGGGAGGCAGGGACAATCTCTGGACAGGGTGCCAGCTCAACGCTATCACTGCTTCACTGTGTTTCCATGTTTAATAACATTCTTTAACTCCTATCATCATGAAAATGATATCAAGTATACATCTCAGTATTTTAATTATTCAGAGAGCTGTAATATGAATGTAATTGATTCTGTGTCCTGTCGGAGGAAAAAAGCCCGTTTAAGAAGCAAGTAGTGATTCACACACATAGAGCACATAGAAGAACATATACAAAACAAACCGTTTAACGTGCTACTTTAGCTACGATGGTATTTAAGAAACTAGTAAATTAAACGATTTAAAGATGAAGTTTATGATGTTTTACTTTAATGACAAAATAAACTATGTGATTAAAGTGGAAATTTTGAGATTAAAGTTGACATTTCAAGCTTTTTTCTCACTGTGTCCCTAATTTTTTTCTTTTCTCTGTACCCTAATAAGCTATCATATGACACTCAGACGGTGGGCTAGGATTTGCCTTTTCACGGCAACTTTGATATCTGCGACTTCTTTTTATTTGGGCACTGTGCGACTTTGTGAATTTCAGCTTTCAAGTTTCTCCGACACTCTATGTCACTCGATCAACTTCCGTTTGTTGTTTATACCACTGTGTAAACCAACAAATAGTATATTTTCCTTGCCTCCACTTGTTATTCGTTGGAAATTCTTCTGTTTTCCCCCTTGCTTTTGCCATTGCCTTTTCACAGAACACTGAGCTTAAGGGCTATTTATATTGATTTGCATATTCAAACAGGCGTAATTCTGGGAGGAGACAGGGCAGGACAGCTGGCGCATACATGTGCATTACTTTTCATGCTGACCAGGATTTATGTAGCGGAAGAATGTGAAAGTTGGCGAATGCACAGATTTATGCATCTGGATTTTTTGTGCATACACAATTTCGCTTTTATCCATCCATGTTTTTATTGTGAGTTCTACACATGGCGTTATGCCGATTGTGCAGAAATTACTGTATATGACCAAATCCAATTTGTTTAGTGCACCTGATTAAATTGTAATCCACAAGTAGCTGCTAATCGTTCATCCACTTTTTCATTTACTGGACATACTTAACTTCCACTTCTTTGTCCACCCCATATTTCTCTTTACATACTTCCCTTAAAATATGTTTATCGGGTAATATGACTGGTGCTAAAATTCCAAGTGGATCATATATTGAACTGACCACTAACAGTATGCCACGTCTTATAGCAGGCTTATCTTGCAAATTTACCTGTAACTTGAAACTGTTAGTCTATGTGCATCATTGAACACCTAAGGTTCACTTAACTGGTAACAAATTATGGCTTAAGTCTAAGTCCTTTTGATTAATATCCCTGTCTTCTTCAGGAATCGACAATATGACTGCTCAGCTATTACTCACCCATTTGGTAAGATGGGATATTTGACCAATTTATGGCTTGTTCTTCTGTAGCAACTGACTTTAAACAGTCATGAAGAAAGAAATTGTGAGGCACAGTGTTAATTGCTTCTTCTAAAGCTGTGCTTCTAGTATCCTCCGCTGTTTTTCATAAAGCAGAAGAGGCACAACTGGGTGAAGAGTATCACCAACAGATGTACTGTCATTTTGTATACTTCTAGTCCATCATTTAGATTATCTTCAGGCCACCACAGGAAATGAAGAAGATCAGTATACTTATTTGGAACTTTCACTTGATAAAATATTGATTTGATATATGCCATGAGAGTGATTGCCTGCTCTCTGAAACTTGTAAAAACTCCAATGAGTGTATTAGTTAGGTCAGTTCCTTTCTGCAACTGTTCATTTAGTGAGAAGTCTCGAGCGGTGACTGTACAGTCAAAAACACTCTAATTTTATATTTCTTTGTATGATATACTCGTGGTGAGGAATGTACCACACTCTCTCTTTTGGAGTGACAGCTGTTCTGTGGGTACCTTAACAGCATATCCTTTATCTGAAATTTCTTTCAGTGAAAATGTTGTAATCCTCATGAAATGTTGGATTCCTTTTAAGTTTTCTCTTGAGGCTAATAGCATGCTGTTCTGCAATGCACTGAAACTTTAAGGGTCTTATCTTTAAAGGGCAGATTAATGCAATAGAGTCAATTTACTAACTTTGCAGACTCTGAGGCTATACACATGAACTTAATGTCCTACTGTGACATTTCCTCCTTCTCATCACAGCTGTGCTCTGGAAAGTCTGTGTTGTATTTCTGAAGTAACATTTGTTCTGTTTGTCGTATTGACACACGATTGACTGAGTACCTTTGCAGTCTTTCATTGTCTGCCCTTACTACTTGGCCATTAATAATCCACCCAAGAACTGTCTTCACAGCATAAGGGCCATCTCCTCTACTTTTTATGACTTGCCATGGCTCCATGGTTTTAGGGCCATTTGTATCTATTAACAAGCCAACTTCTGCCTTTATCTGTGGTAGGTGCACATCTTAAAGATAAGATGGTATCCTCTTGCATAGGGATGTTCTCCATTTTTACTGGTATAAAGTTCAGTGTGAAAACCTCTGCCAATTTGATAAATATGCTTTCTTCTACCCTAAAGACTTGTAACTCTGATAAATGGAACATTTTACTAGTTTCTGTTTATTTACTTTATCCCCTTCTACGGTGATTATATGGACTTGAGCCTTGCTCTTTCAAGCTTTCTGTGCAAAATGTAGCATTACAGCCATAATCTATTAGAGCATCTTTCACTCATTTTAGACTTAACTTTAACTGGGAACACAACTAGAACATACTCTTTACCGGCCCCAGTTGCACAGCACGTCTCTAGTGGTTCCACAGAAATGTACGAGGAAGAAATGTTCTTTTTCCGGCGTAGTGTGCTCCGTTTTAGGAGGTGTGGCTTTATCGTCAGTACCAATTTCCTTGTTCATATGCAGAATAACTGGATGTAAATGAGAGCATATTTGGCATTTAATTTTTTCTACACAGCCCCAGTGGCACAGCACGTCTCTAGTGGTTCCACAGAAATGTACGAGTCGAAATGTTCTTCTTTTCCGGATAGCGTGCTCCATTTCTGGGCGTGCTTTTTACGTCAGTTACTAATTTCCTTGTTCATATGCAGAATAACTGGGTGTAT
>NW_024381656.1:0-6451 GCF_016835505.1 Polypterus senegalus
CCAAAGTTATGATTTCCAAAATGAATAAGGCAGATTTAAAATAGAGCCAAGTTTTGAGATATGAAGAACTGCCATTATTAATTCAGTACTGAAAACCAAGATGCATCCTTAACTCCAAATGAACAGAAACCAAATAAAGATGATGGAGTTTTCAGAAAAGTTGGCTATCGGCACTTACCAGCCTCAGTGATTTTTCCCAGTGATTAAAAGACATCATAGAGTATATCCTTCAAACAGAAAATGTGTTTCTGGCCTGTTTTGGAAAGAAACCAATTGAATACTACAAATTTCTGGAAGTCGTTTTCTAGTCTTATTCTAGAGAGACTCCAGACAAAATGTAGCACAGCGAGCTTCCTTTACATATCCTGACAAGCCTGTACTGGTAGTTCTATTTCTTTTAGTGTTTTTTATGTTTATGTCTACTGCCTTGAATAGTTTGATTGTCCTGTTTTTGTGTTCTAAATAATTTCTGAGGATATTGGAAATGTGTCAAAACTACCTGTGGAGATACTGTACATCCTTAAAATAAGACACTTATTTTCTAAACTCATCAAGCCTACAGCTAAATGGCTGTTTAATCTTCTTCCGGTTAGATCAATAAGCAATTGAATAGGATTTTTTTTACTTTTGTTAAAAACTTTATAGTTTTTTTTTTTAATCTTCTAAGAGTTTTACCAGTACACACAGTAGACTCAGTTACCATCATACTAAAACAATAATAATTAAATGGCAAAGAGAATTATGTGGATAAATCTATACTAATAAAAGTCAAAGCCCTCACTGACTGACTGACTCACTCACTGACTCACCACTAATTCTCCAACTTCCCGTGTAGGTAGAAGGCTGAAATTTGGCAGGCTCATTCCTTACAGCTTACTTACAAAAGTAGGGCAGGTTTCATTTCGAAATTCTACGCGTAATGGTCATAACTGGAACCTATTTTTTCGTCCATATACTATAATAGACTTCTGTCGATGCCTGTGGGAGGCGGAGGTACGCCTCCACGTAATTTAGTGCCTGCCCATATAAGGCTGTCCGTCAGCGGCAATCCAATAGAAACACTGCCGCTAAATATTCACGGGTGAAGGACTGTGCTTATGCAGAAGAAGATGAGATGGTCAGGGTGGTGTTTGGCACAAACTCAGTGAAACTATGAGAGAAACTTTTAAGTGCCGGGTCTTAGCTAACATTAAATATAGCCGTGGACATCGCACGAGATGGCACCAGCACAGCTGGGAACCTTCGATGAATGTCACGAGCGCTCACGTGAACTGACGCAGTGCACAGACAAAAAGCAACAGTTCCAAAGAGTGCTGAACAAAAACCGAATTACACAATTGAGAAGGCAGCAAAAAAATATGAAGCGTGTGATACATAGAATCATATTCATAAGTGCAGCTACTGCGGGAAAAAAAGCACACGGTGGAAAAAGTGAATGTCCGCTAAAGGAAGACAGTGTAAAAAAAAAAAACCCGTGCATGCAGTTTGTCACGTCTCAGATAAAGAGGAAGACGAGCTGTTTATTGATGTAGTAAGAAACGAATCGATGAATGAAACCTGTTATCTTTACAACAATTGACAAACACGGAATGTAACTTGAACACAACACATCCTACAAATACGAACCTGATTGAAAGAAATAATGATAATCAAATCCTTGATGACAGCAACAACTCATAACACTCACAAAACAATTACTATATACAATCATGTTACTGCTTATTAAAGTCGGTTCTTATATAATATTAACATATATTCTATATACGGTATATATATATATATATATATATATATATATATATATATGTATATATATACCCAAATCTACATAGCCAAATAGACAAACCACACTGCATGGCTAATGGTAGAGGCTTTGCCTCTAGTGCTGACATCTGAGGTTTGATTCCCGAGAGGGGGTGCACTGAGTATTTACGCGCGCTTCCCAATTCATTTTACCCTCGCATCCCCTTGGTTTGATGTATGTAAGGCGAATTTAAGGCAATTTACTCCATTCACCATTTGTATGGTGAAGAAAATTTATGCAATGATGCCTACATTTAACTTACATTTCAACCAAAGATATTTCTGTCGACTATATATATGTGTGTGTGTTTGTGTATATATATATATATATATATATATATATATATATATATATATATGTATTTTGTGTATATATGTGTGTGTATGTATGTATGTATGTGTGTATGTATATGTATTAAATATACATATACATATACTTCATGTTAAAGAAGTTATGAAAAAGAAAAGGGAACATTTTAAAAATAAAACAACATGATTGTCAATATACAGTAATTGTTTTGTGAATGTTATGAGTGTTGCTGTCATCAAGGATTTGATTATCATTATTACTTTCAATCAGGTTCGTATTTGTAGGATGTGTTGTGTTCAAGTTACATTCCGTGTTTGTCAATCGTTGTAAAGATAACAGGTTTCATTCATCGATTAGTTTCTTACTGCATCAATAAACAGCTGCTTCCTCTTTATCTGAGACGTGACACACTGCATGCACAGGTTTTTTTTTTACACTGTCTTACGCTTCATATTTTTTTGCTGCCTTCTCAATTGTGTAATTCGGTTTTTTTTTCAGCACTATTTGGAACTGTTGCTTCTTGTCTGTGCACTGCGTCAGTTCACGTGAGCCGCTCGGTGCATCGAAGGTTCCCAGCTAGTACACTAGTATAGATGACAGCAACACTCATCACTCACAACAGTGACAAAACAATTACATTGACAATCATGTTACGTTATTTTCAAAATGTTTCCTTTTCTTTTTCATTACTTCTTTAACACACTACTTCTCCGCTGGGAAGTGCGGGTATTTTGCTAGTATGTAAATATGAGTCACCTATGTTTAATGTAAATAGTGTACAAGTGATAGTTTTTCTAAAGTGGTTGCATGTTGTGACAGATAGGGGGTGCTATCGCTCCCTTGAACCCTTGTTTAAGACGCCAGACAATACCAATAAAAACCAAAAGTCACCCTCTCCTCCACAATACTCATTAAACCAATCAATAACAATATAATAAACAATCCTCCACTCCCAGACATGTTGCCACCCTTCCATCTAGCTCAGCTCACCATCTGGGAGCTCCCACAATCCTTTTATACTCCCTGACATGGAAGTGTTCCACTCCCCAGTCCATGTGATCTCCTATCACTTCCGGGACAGATCAAAAGTCGTTTTCTTAACCCCAGAAGCACGTAATTCCCCTTGTTCATGTGACTCGGACGTACTTCTGTAAATAAACGTCAGGTAAATAAACACTGTTCCTCCCTGCAGCACCTTCTAGTGGCCCCTGTGGTATCCAGCAGGGCTGTAAAGAAAACTCCAATGTCCATAATTCCCTGCTGGCATTCGGGGCACCTCCATGCTGCAGGGAGGGCTCCACCTGTTGGCCTGGGGGTATTAGCCGGGATGAATGGCCGGCCATATTCCACAATGTAAAGGAAAACACTTGGTCCCTATCTGTTTTTACATAAAGAGAGATGTTTTCACTCCTTAAAAGTTGAGTAGTTTGTTGGCTAGCAAATCATCAAATCATTAGCTAGGAGTTATTTCACCAATTAATGTATATCTTTGGATTTATAATTAGATTTTTTTCATGTTTTGTACAAACTTTTAGCACTACATACAATAGGTTATAGTCTCATAACCTTTACTTTAAAACTGAGCTGGTCTTGAAAAAAACAATGTTTTAAGATCTTAAATATCTAATACAATATAGAAAGCTGTTTACCGGGCAGTGGTTACCAAAGTGGTTAATGCTCTTGCCTCATGGATGCAGTAGGGTTAAAATACTTTCCCTGGTTTTTGTCCAGGAGGAGTTTGCATGTGTTTTCCACGTTTGCGTAGATTTTCTCCCACATACCCAACAACTTGTGCGTTTGGTAAATTGTCAGTTCAAAACTGGCCTTGTGTGTATGTGTGAGTGAGTGAGTGAAGTGATGTGAAGGACTGGTGCCTGTCTTGTGTTGCTGGGATAGACCTGTCACCACCAGCACTCAATGTTATGCTACACAATGACATTTTGTTTTTCTGCTTAAAATTAAAATCATCTTGATTAGTGTTTATTCAATGAACATGATTATAAAGAATATATACAGTACTGTCAGTTCCTTTTCCAATTAATGTAGTTTTATAGTTTACAATAGGTTTATCAGTGCCAGTATAAGTCAATAGTGCTTTATGTGAACACAAAAACATGCCATGAATGATAAATGAAAAAGTCAGAGCAATGTCAAGCATCTCAATAAACAGAATTTCTTCTTAAACAGAAAGAATCTGCTATCCAGCATGCACAGATTTACAATGACTGTGGAACAGACACATAGGAAAATATGAAACAGATGAATCATTGCTTCATATTTCTGTACTTGTTATCAATTTCTTTCTGAAAAACAATGAAACATTAGTAGTATGTGTGGCAATTTCTATCACAAAACTATTTGTACATAGATGACCCTATATTAAATCAAGTTCAAATATTGTAGCTATGCTGGACTCATTACTTATTCAGAATAATGTAAATAGAGTAATGTGTATAAATTACTCAGTAAAATTAAGCATGAATGAATCAAACATTTCATGTGTTTGAATAACACCAAAAGAAGTAGCTGCTTAATGCATGCATAGAAACATACATATCCAGTATATGTATTCCTTGTGTCTAAATCACAAAAAAAACAGATGACTTGTATTTATTGTTAATTTTCACCAAATCTGCTCCATATCAAACAGTACAAAGGTAAATTAACAAAGATTGGATTTCTCTTACAATGGAGAAAGAGTAGACAGGTGACACACAGAATAAGACAGCAGGCAATATGCCCCATGCAGTGCCAACAAAAACACTCTTCTACAGACTCTGCTGGTGCAGCTTACAAAAGAATTAGTACTGCTGAGCTGCTAATAAGAGAGAATTTGTTTAACCAGGCATTAAAAGGTCAAGACATTGAATGGATCTTAACGTTCATTCTTTGCTGAAATTAAAAAACAGGCCTTTGTATCTTCATAATGCACTTTGTACTGTAAGTGTTGCAAGATGAGAATGACATATTATTGTAAAAAAAATGTTTATAGAGCAACCAATAGGACCAGCAGAAACCAAAATTAAAATAATATTCAAATCAAATATGTGAATTCTAGTAAATTAGCAGAGATGTCATGTCATGTCATATTTTTGCTGCTTAAAAAGTAATTGAAGCTTTTTCCATAAAAGAAAGGCACAAATGTATGCATAATGTAATAGGCCCGGTAATGATAATAGACAGGAGATGGTGGCATGCAGGTTTTACTTTTTTTTATAAAAGGAAGGAATTAAGAATATTTTTTACAGATGTCTAACAGAAAAGATTTATTTTATATTACCTGTTATAGAGAAATATTCATATAAATATTTTAGGAATTTTCTATATCTGTCTTTTCACCATACAGAATATAAACGTTGCATGTAGTTATTATCCCAATTTGGTTATTTTTTTATCCACTAAGGGAAAAAATAAGACTAATCTATTGTAAACAAAACACATTTCAAACTAATGAAGTACAATCTAAAAATGTGTTTAATCTATAACTATATGTGACATTTCAATATAAGAATCTGTAAAGTAATGTAATCATGAAAAACATCTATTATTAAAGTTTTGCTCAACCTGTTCTCACAACCTCAGAAAAAATACATAAATAAAAATGAAAGCTGGATGGGAAACTAACATCTGCATATGAATATAAAAGGAGTTCTTGACTGAAGAGGAACACATTTAAATTATTCTTCTGATCCACTACAGATGCATCCACACCGTTTGTCAAGGGCACTGATTTTATGAGGTTGTTCAGGATAAATTAGGTAATATTTTCTTAATAATAACATTCTGTGATTGGTAGCAAAGTGGGCATTACCCCTGTTGCAAAGTGAGAGTTTGAAGGAATGTCAACGAAAATTACATAAAGAAGATATAAACTTATTTAATTATAAGTGTACGAAATGTCAGATTGATGTCACGCTACTCTTGCTTTAGAGACTTGGAATGACATTTCATATGATACACTGCATTAACATCTATTTTAAGGGAGGGAAATATTATGTTAGAGCAGTGATGCTCACAGTTCAAATATTTTGGGTTGGAATCAAAGCCTAGACCTGGTCTCTGTAGAATCTGCACATTCTTCCTACGTCTGCATTGATTTTTTCATGGGTGTTTCAGTTTTCTTTCATATTTCAAGCACATGGGGTTTAGACTTTTTAGAGATTTTAAACTGACCTGGTATGAGTAAGTGTGCATTACTGTGCTCTTTGTACTGCCCTACCATTCATGGTTGGTTTTTGCCTTAAACCTAATCCTGTAACGGAACAGGGGTTTTCTGAAAATGTATGGTGTGAATGTTGCGACCAAATTGCACACAAGATTGTTACTATTGGGCCATGA
>NW_024381657.1:0-8166 GCF_016835505.1 Polypterus senegalus
GAATCTTTGGGCGT
Source organism: Polypterus senegalus (assembly GCF_016835505.1). NCBI lineage: Eukaryota > Metazoa > Chordata > Cladistia > Polypteriformes > Polypteridae > Polypterus > Polypterus senegalus. The sequence goes on from NW_024381657.1 coordinate 15, forward strand.
TGTGGTTTTTCAAAGAAATGAATAAAACATTTATTTACATGTGGGAAGATTTCGGGAAAATGTTCTCTTTGTTCCTTGTACTAATTCATGTCTGAGAAGTAAGCTTTACAAAACCATGTAATAGCATGCTTTGTTAGCAAACAGAAAATGTTTGTGCAAAGGACTCAAGGTCTGAGCATTCCACACATGAGTCTGCTTATCACGCTTTCCTTAGATTACATCTGAACGCCATAACAAAGGGGCCAAGAAACAGTTGACAAGGGCGCTGAAGGCTCAAGGATTGTGAAATAAAGTGTTGAATGTTACATTTTATAATGATATTAAATCACGCATTCTAGGGTATAAAACTGACCCCACCCAACAGACGGGGTTCAGAAGAGCCCTGACGCTGTCATGTATATTTGATTGTCTGCTTTTCTGAAACTCTTCTCACCGTGACTCTGAAAATAAAGCTGTTTATAACCACACCTGCTGTCTGGTCTGAAACCTTCGGCCCACAGTTTTGGCGCCAAACGGGCAGGAGATGGCAGATGGCCCCTCGCAGGATCGCCCAGATGACTGCGGTGGAGCCATTCTGACCGGTCGGGTCCAGCTTCGTAAATGTAGATTGGCCTGCCTTGGGCTTCATGGGGAGTCCCTGACCTCCTCCTAGCCGATACAAAGCACGACTGGACGGGCATTTCCATGCGGGTGGATGGAGTAACGTGAGTAGATCGGGATTCCTGTTAGTTTGACTGGTGTGCTGGAAGTAATATGAATATAGAAGGAAAAGGAATAAAAAGCATATGCAAAATAAAGAATAAGAAACCATACTGTATGGAAAATACATAGGAGGGTTCTAGGGCTCACGGAAAGTGGCTTTGGGACCCACGGAAACGGCACAGTGTGAATGTTAGCTAGTCACCCCTGTGGAAAGGATTAGAAAAGGGCGCAGTGGCACGCCTCCCTATAATAATTTGAGGAACGGGGGGGAAAGGGCGATTAGAGAATGTGTGTCTAAATAAACGGGAGGTCGAAATTTTCACCTGCTGTCTGGTCTGAAACCTTCGTCCACATAACCAGGAGTGCACAGGCTCCAGGCAGGGTGCAGGGCATGTAGGATTAGTACGCGCCACTCAAGGTTCATTGGGTGCTTGGCTTATCACGATCACGTGAAAATTTGCAAACGGATGGGTTAAGTGGTTCATTCACACCTTGGGGTATGTGATTACAGTACCGTGCCTCAAGAGCAGTTTTAAAAACCAGCCTACATGAAAGAAGTAAAAAAATGAACATGAGATACAGGAGCAGAATCAGGAGAAGGAGGAGAGGAGGCAGGCAGCTTGGAAGAGAATTTCAGGAGAAGAGTGTGGGCCGACATCAACAAGGGACTGAGGGTCAACACTGCTGAGCCGATGTGGAGAGCAGAAGAATCCAATTCTCCAGGAGGGTTTCCACATAAGACTGAGGAGACAAGCGGAGACAAGGGAGAAAGGCTTGGCATGGCACCTGAAGACACCAAAGGACTGGCAACAAAGACCAAGCTCAGTTAAAGGGTTGGCTGTGACTGTTTGAAGGACGCCTCTCGCTGCAGGGTCTCATTTGGGGAAGCAGAGGAGACATTGGTTTTAGAAAGATGCACCATGGCTTGTGATTGTTTTAACGGATGAACAGATTCCCTGCCATGGATTTTTACATTTTTTAAGGATTTACTGATTCTCGCTTTTAACCACCATCACAAGAACACCTGTTATTATTTGATTAGTTGAGGAGTACTGCACTTTTGCAACTTAATGGTTTTGAACTCGTGTTTGGATTTTGAAAATAAAAGCACTTGAACACTGTCACAAGAATGACAAAAAGACATTATAAAGGTTTAGGGGCGGCCACCCGTATAATACTTGGCTGGTATTTATTTTTTTTTTTAAGAGAGCCTGACACGTTATATTCCAAATCGTAACCTTAGATCTTCAAATGAGTGTCTCCTTATAATTCCAAAAGCTAAACTTAAAAGAAGTGGTGAGGCGGGTGGCCTTCTGCTGTTATGCACCTAAATCTGAAATAGCTCCAATAGAATTCGCCAGGCTAATACAGTAGAGCACTTTAAAACACTGCTGAAAACTCATTACTGTAACATGGCCTTTTCCTAACTTCACTTTAACTTAATCCTGATACTCTGTATGTTCAATTCATCATAATAACTATTCATAGTGGCTCTAAACTGCACTGACCCCAACTCTCTTCTGTTTCTTTTCCCTTTGGTGGGCTCCGCCACCACCCACCTACTCAAAGTATCATGATGCACCAACATTGATGGACTGAAAGCCAGAAGTCTACGTGACCATCATCATCAGGGCCCTTTCCCTGAAACCCTAAATACAAAGAGGATTGTTTCATTTATGTTAGGTAGATTGCCCAGAGGGGACTGGGTGGTCTCTTGGTCTGGAACCCCTACAGATTTTATTTTTTTCTCCAGCCTTGGAGTTTTTTTTGTTTTTTCTGTCCACCCTGGCCATCAGACCTTACTTATTCTATGTTAATTAATGTTGACTTATGTTTATTTTTTATTGTGTCTTCTATTTTCTATTCATTTTGTAAAGCACTTTGAGCTACATTTTGTATGAATATGTGCTATATAAATAAATGTTGATTGATTGATTGATATTCACAAGACAGAGTCCAAAAACACAACTGATTATATGAAGTCAAGATGGCGGCTTTAAAAGCCAGGGTAGGAAATGACATCGCCAGAGGCGGGACCGAAATGACGCTGTCAGATGCGCCTAGAACAGGAAGTGATGTCATCGGAGGCGCCGGAACCCAGTGGGATTTCGAGAATGGTCTGTAAGGGATTTAGAGGGCAGTAGTGCACCCTGCCACCCCTGGTCGGACGTGAATTGCCATTATTTAGGCCCTTTCGTGACACCTACTCGCACGGGTGTGACAATAACTTTGCAGCAATTTTGTGGTACTATGCATCTTCATTTGCCAGGCTCATCCTGACTACATCATCATCATTTCCAGGTTTGAGAGCTGCCAGGAGCTGGAGCCAACACTGACCGTCACAAGTTTCAAAAAAAAACATGAAACTAACATTAGAAATGAAGTCCCATCTATCAAACCCTAAATTAGGCAAAACACACATCTACAAGTTGCAATATGACAGTAGGGTCCAGACTCTAAGATGGCAGCATAAGACACAAGTCACAAACCATTTGTATGACATAACCCTGCACTTATGTAAAAAAAAAAAGAAGTAAATCTAAGTAAAATACCATATAAAGAGTAATTGTTGTAAAATAATTATTTTATGTAAATATCCATGGATTTTAAAGTGCTAAGTAAAGGCAGCATTAACCAAATGAAAACAGTTTGAAAAGTCAATGATCTGTGTTGATAAGTACTAAATATCCTCATCTTCTTTCTGACAGAAAGCACAGGCTGTGAAATCACAACTATCATTTATAATGATAACACTTACCTCTAATCCTATTTCATTGTAGTATATAAAGCAAGAGGGCAGGATTAGGAAATTAATTGCATTACTTTTTAAACTATTCCCAGACTTTAATGAGGCAAGGGCATCACTTGTAAATTAAACTTTTGAGAGAGAAGGTTTCTAATGCTTGGGAGAGTGTGCTTACTTCACAGTTGCATCTCAAGAGCCTAATTATACTTTTTACATTCTATTTATTCAGTATGTGTTACACATTCATGAAGTCAACTTAATAACAATCACTGAGCTGCTCATCCTGGCTGCTGAGTGATAACAGATTCTCGTGACAGAATACTCACTGCAAGTTTTGATAAAAAACAAGTGTTTTAGGAATGTTTTAACAAACAACTTGTAGCAATGGTTTTAGTGCATTCCAGGAGTTGTGTTTTATATTTATTTTGTAAATTAATTTCAACTTAATTTAACAATATACTGGTACGGGTTGTGCTTGAAAGTTTGTGAAATAGAATCCTATTTCTGCATAAATATGACCTAAAACATCATCAGATTTTCACCAAGTCCTAAAAGTAGATAAAAGAGAAACCAGTTAAACAATGAGACAAAATATTAAACTGGTCATTTACATTGAGGAAAATGATTGAATATTACATATTTCTGAGTGGCAAAAGTATGTGAACCTCACGGATGATCAGTTAGTTTGAAGGTGAGGTGTCAGGTGTTTTCAATCAATGGGATGCCAATCAGGTGTGAGTGGGCACCCTGTGTTATTTAAAGAACAGGATCTATCAAAGTCTGCTCTTCACAACACGTGTCTGTGGAAGTGTATCATGGCACTGAACAAAGGAGATTTCTGAGGACCTCACAAAAGAGTTGTTGATGCTCATCAGGCTGGAAAAGGTTACAAATCATCTCGAAGAGTTTGGACTCCACCAATCCACAGTCAGACAGATTGTGTACAAATGGAGGAAATTCAAGACCAAACTGTTACCACAAACTTGGATGTTCAACTTGCATAATTGCCTAAAATGTCTTTGTATGCTGTAGCATTAGCATTTCCTTTCCCTGGAACCAGGGGCCTAGCCCAAACCCCCAAAACAGTCCCAGACCTCCACCAAACTTCACACTAAGTAGTTCAGACTGTAGTTTTCTCTAGCATCCTCGAAGCCCTGAATTGTCCAGATAGGATTTCCACTGCTCCAAATAACAACATGCGTTACACGACTCCTGCCAACTCTTGCATTGCACATAGTGACCTTGGGCTTGTGTGCAGCTGTTTGACCATGAAAACCCATTTCATGAAGCTCTCTACTCACAGATCTCTGTTGAGTGTGATACCACTGAGGACAGGCAATGTTCTATACTTCAGCACTTGGAGGCCTGGCTCTGTGAGTTTGTATGGCCTACCACTTTCTTGTATGATGTGGTTGCTCCTTGTTGCTTCCACTTCATAGTAATCCCACTTAGAGTTGACCGGGATAGGTCTAGCAAAACAGAAATTTCATATACTGACTGAGTTGTGGCAAAATGGCATCCTATGATAGCGCCTTGATTAAAAGCCACTGAGCTCTTTAGTATGAGCCATTCTACAGCCAGTGTTTGTCAATGGAGATTGCATGCCTATGTTCAGTTTTTATGGGTGCAGCTGAAACACCTGAACACATTAATTTGGAGGAGTGTTCGCATATTTTGGGCATATGGTGTGTATGTATATTGCATGCAATGTAGAATTTATCTATATAGTTTTATTGGTACTGCATTTTTGTCATCTGTCAGTTGAGGAGACAAGTACTCATGACAATAAAATCTTCTTAGTACGATTTGACTTTAACCGATGGTTGTGAAGACCCATATGGTACATTTGGGTGTTACAGAATTCTGTGGCATCAAGCAGAACTGTGTTTTAAGGTAAGCTAACCTACACTGTTTTGCTTTTAGAAGGTAATTAGTATAGATTAGAGCCTTTTCACAAGGGGCTATTAGGAACATTGCTTGAAGAATCTAAATCAAGTCAAGTGGAACTCAAAACATCTGAAGTTTAATCTGGTGTAGAAAGGTTTCACGTAGTGCTCCCCGGCTCATGCAACAAAACTGAGACTGCAAGAATTCTAGCCAGGATACAATATCCCTCTTTTCAGGCGATCTTGTGATTGAACAGGCAGAAAATGTAAGCACTGTCATTTCTTATAAAGCCAAGGCCTAGTGCTATCTAGAGTGCAGCAGCTGGTGCCAATTCATCCTTAATCAAAAAAAAAAAAAAAAAACAACTTGAAGGTGATTTCGAGACTCTGAAAGCGGGATGGGAAGGAATTAGAAGGTGTATATATTTTATCAGCATGCCAGTTCTTTAAATGGCAGTGAATAGGCCAGACACAATTATGCAGAAGGAAAACCTTTCATCAAGGTCAGATGAGGACAAAAATTTAAATTATTGTATCCTTGTACTGAAATGTATTATACAGTTATACAGTAACTCAGCCAAGTTGAACTAATACCAAAATTGGATGTCAAAGCAAGCACTGGTACAGTATATCAGGCAAACGAAAACAAAAAAGGCAATAACAAGCTATTTCCATAGCATATACTGAGATAAAGAATACGCATAATAAACAATGCTAGGATGGTTGCAGTCTATTTATGCTGAAGGATTGAACCAATAATAAAAGACCATATAAACGCAAAATATAGCCTTTACTTTAATACACTGGGAGCAGTTGGAAAAAAAAAAAGAAAAAATATAATAGAAAATAACTGCATCCCAACTGAGGCAGTGTATGGTTGGCCTTTGGCCTGGCCACCTGAAGCTGTTAAAGCTAGAAGAAGGTATTCAGAAAAAGAAACCCCTTTACTTAGTACTACCTAGCATGTCCAGGATAATTAAAAATGTCTACAGTGCTACAAAAGCTGATTTTTTTTGTAACTCTTACTCTTAACCAGCAAACCAACTGAGCCCCTGTGTCATTTTGGAAGAATATGATTTTAGAGCAATGACTGTTAATTCACCTATGACCACCCCTTCAAATGCAATATGGAGTGAATAGTAGAGGGTGCCAAGGGCCCCAAACCCTAGACACACAAGACCCAACACAACTCTGGGTACAAAATAAAGGATTTTAAATCCACCGAACTCAAATATAACAATAATCACAGCCAATACACAGACTCATAAGTGCTCTATCCCTCTTTGCCTCTCTTCTCTCCTCTCTCTCCTCTCTCTAATGAGTGTCGCCCACTGGCTCCGGGACTTTGACTCATTAAAATGAGGCCGTGGGCTTTCTTTAAACTTGAAATGGGAATTGCTTCCAGTCTCTTGTTCCAGTCATCTGAGCACTTCCGGGATGTCGGAAACCAGGGCAGTCCTCGCCAAGCAGTGCCCCTCTGTGGTCCTGAAAGACCGAAAAGACTGCATCTCTGGACTCCACTTCCCATGCAATCTGCAGGTTGCCCTAAACAGGTTTCGCGACTGAGGAACACTGCCACCTGTAATGTGGGGAATGACCTGGTCCTGGTAATAATAATAATAATAATAATAATAATAATAATAATAATAATAATAATTTTTGCATTTATATATTGCTTTTCTCACTACTCAAAGCGCCAGCAATTGCAGGTTAAGGGCCTTGCTCAAGGGCCCAACAGAGCAGAGCCCCTTTTGGCATTTACGGATTTGAACCGGCAACCTTCCAATTGCCAGTGCAGATCCCTAGCCTCAGAGCCACCACTGGTAAGCCTATTCTTCTGGTCATTCAAATATGGCCTCCTGGACAGGAATGAAACTTTTCATTATCCCAGACAGGATGCCAGTCCTGCCTTCAGGGTATCCACAATGACAACAGCCATCTTCACCATGGTGTTTCCTTAGCCATATCTTCCAATTACAGTAGCTGCTGTGACAGGCGCCTGGTCTCCATGCCCAGCCGGGACGCCCCTGCACACTGTATTCAAGGGAAGCAGCCCTGGACAGTGCAATGCCTCCCCCTGGACGCTAGATGGCCGCCCCCTGGGCTGGTGTAGTGCCTCGGTTTCCCACAGGGCAACCCTGGGAATTGGAGTTGGGGGCAGCCCTGTTGAGTCCCGCAGGTACCGCCAGGGTTGCTGTGTTTGGGACTCCTGAGCCCGTGTGGGCAACAGCTTATCACACCTGGAAGTGCCCGATCTTGGTGATCAAACACCTGGAGCACTTCCAGGTGACCTAGTGGAAAAATAAAATCAGTTATTGATCAAATCTGGTGTGCGTGACAAGGGCCACGAGAAGTCTGTCTTATGACAAGTGCAGCTTCTGTTTTCTGTAACGAACAAGAAGTTACAAGTGCCCAACTGATGACCTTTAAAATTGTGTAACTACTGATCCAAACAAAATTATTGTAAAGATGTAATGTCTTGAAATTCTTGTGCAACTAAAGTCATAAGGTCAAATTTTAGCTTAGCATTATAAAAGATTTAGGACATCCGACACCTGGCAGATGAAGGGCAGGTGTCCTAGGACTGTGCTTCTCTGTCATTCTTACCTTTGCCTGGTGTGTATTAATAAAATATTTTTACTAACTTTAATTATATCTCTGTCTTCAGTCACAAGAAATGACACTAGAGAAAAGGTCCACAGTTTTCTGGCCCAACGGGCAGGAGACGGCGGCTGACTCTGAGCGGGACGATCTCAGCGATCTTCTTCTTGAAGCAGACTGCGCTACAGTGTACACCGGCCAAGTAAGCATCGATAAA
>NW_024381658.1:0-4907 GCF_016835505.1 Polypterus senegalus
ATATATATATATATAAAACACAATATATATATATATAAAATATATATATACCACAATTATATATATATATATAAAATATATATATGTATATATATATATATATATATATATATATATATATATATATATAACAAAATATATATATATATATAAAAACAAAATATATATATAATATAAATATATATATATAATATTTTGTGGTATAATATAATTTATATAATATATATTAGTATTATATATATATATATATATATATATTGTTTATATATATATATATATATTTTTTGTGTTATATATATATATATATATATAGTGTATATATATATATATATATTTGTGTGTATATATATATATATATTTTTTGTATATATATATATATATATATAATATATATATATATATATATATATATTGTGTATATTATATATATATATATATATATATATATATATATATATATATATATATATTGTGTATATATTTTTAAAAAGAGTAAATGTAACACCAGAACAATCAATAATTTTCCCAAAAGTTCAAAGACAGTTAATCTGATCTGAGTTTAGGATGTGATTAGAAACCTGTGCAGTTGTGTTATGAAGGACATGCAGTAGTGCTTTGTTAGTGTTTAATATTGCAGTTGACCTATAGAATGAGTAGTTATTGGAATATGAATCCTTCTTTTGGGAACTGAGGGAATGTTTTTTTGCAGTTTTACGAGGAAATTAATTCCTTTTGACTTTGTAAGCCATAATATTAATGTCCATAGAGTTTAATGTTGAGAATCAAAATATCCGTTGGGCTGACCCCTGCTTTTTTTCCCCCAAATTTAAATAAGACATCTGAAACTTCAGAATTTAATGGTCAGTCTATTGAAATTATAAGATAACCTATGTTGTAAAATAAAAAAAACGATCTTGTAGAGATCAATGTGATTAAATTCAGATGTTTCTACTTCTCAAGATGTGATAATTTGATTTTCCATAATGGATATCTTTTGGGGAGTTTAACTGAGAGGCATTAGAGTTGGTATTCCTTTAACAAGTTATTCATGCTTGAGATTCCAGCTTGTTAGAGTACTTTGGAGATGGTAATTTCATTAGTCCAGATAATGCCAAGACATGAAATTCTGGCAAAAGCTTTTTTCTTTTGTCAAAAAATTACTTCTGACACATGTATTGTAAACTAACACAGGGTATGCCATTGTCTTTATTTTCAATGTTGCAAGAGTCTAGATTAGTGTTTATTAGTTAACCAAAGAAAAATTTTTTTTCTGATGGTGCATCCCTTAAGACCCTGTTGTCTTGTTGATAAATTAAAGAACATTTTGTCTCGTCACATTTTTTTGACTAATGATCAGCCAATGTCTTTGTACACCTTATAGAAACAGACCAATAGATTAGGATGTTCTGTGTGTATATTGTACTCCTATCTTTCAAAAGGGAAGTCTCAAATTAGAGGACACATGCTCTGGTTACAGATCTTAGAAGATGGGTACTGTCTTAGGCTTTTGTGGGGGTAGATCCCTTTGCCTAATTGAAATGTTTTTTCAACAGACAGGAAAATTAAGATATATGGTTGGGTTGGCAAATATACAGTAGTTCTGACTAGAACTGAGTTTTGAATCTTGGAAATTTGGACAGACAAAGACACCTTCTACCCAGATGATGTTAGCCTTGAATCTGTATTATTTTAACCCAAAATAGACAAGGGAGATTCATTTTTTTCTTTTTAAAGGGGTTTGGGAAAAAGCTTGTAAGGGGGGTCTAGCCCGAAAAGAGTTGCAGAGGATGGGTATCTTTAATTTGGGTGAGTGGAGTAAGTCCTGTAGAACATCAAGCAAGACAGTGGGGAAACTAAAAATCGAGAGGACTTGGTAAATGCTAGTGTGGGAAAAACAGGGGCCACTTAAAAAAAGCGGGGAAAGTTGCAGGAGCACTAGCATGAGGCAGAGAATTACTGTTTGGAGGTATTTAATGATCTTATCAATTACCCCAATAATGCCACCCTCACATTATATAAATTGTGGCAAAAAAGGAAACAAAGGTTGTAACAAACATTGCCCCTAAAATAAATTAAACCCCGGGGAGGGCTGGAATTTGAGCTCAGAGGGGGGAAGGATAGAGAAAAAGAGGGCATGACCACCCCCAGGAAAACGGGGGTTCAACTTTGATTAAGATCCCAGGGGGGAGGATTTGTTTTAAAATTTTTTGGTCCCAACCCACCGGGAAACAAAACACCCACGACCAAGCAAAAAATTTGGGGCCAAAGAATCCCCAACCACCAACCCGAGCTTTGGACTGGGGGAGGAAACCCCACGAGACAGGGAGCATGCAACCCATGGGAGGACCGGGGAACAAACCTGTCTCCAAACCGCGGGGCAGCGCTACACTGCCCCCACCGGCGCCCAAAAAAGCCAAAACATGCACAAATAGTCCCCGTTTTTTGGAAAAAGCATTGCAGGTTTTGAAGTGGTCTGTTATGAGGGATTTTAAACCCAATTGCACATCTGTGGAGAGAGCAAAACCCGCAGCAAAAACATCATCCCCATGAGAACTGAGCAGTTTGCTCAATAAAGCAGGAAAATTGCCAGTTAGTAGTGTGAGGTTTTATTCAGAGCAAGCAACTGTCATTTACCAAACGCTTACTAAAAAAAATATTGGGTTGACATTCCAATAAATTTGTATCCCATTTTCATTTTTTTAATTTTTTGGAGGGCAGATGATGGGATCACGGTTTTAAGTCACGGATCGGATCTTTTGGATCAAAAAAAAAAAAAAGACAAGACAAATTTAACTCTCCTTTTATTTAGTTGTTTTTTGCCCATTAAAACTTTCAACCAAGACCATTCCACTCAATTATATAGATACAAATTAAAAATTAATATAGGGCATGATAACTTTTCCTTTAATGTGGACACAATAAAAACAACTTTATACGAATTTTCTGCATCACTGCTTTTATTTTTAAAATGGAGAGAAAAAAAACTAGCTTATGTCCCATCATCAAATAAGAAGAAAAAAAAAGCAGACCTGAGCTTTATAATTTTTTTTTTTGAAAACAGAGGATGTCTTCATTTTCTGGGGGGAATTTTAGATCTTTGTGAACTATGTCCACTGCTTTGAGAACGCCTCTTTCTGGGCACAGGCCAGGAAAAGCGTTGGTGTCTTTCCATTGTCGTGGGGGAGGGTATTTAATTGTGTTTTCCACCAAGTCAGGGATCACCACCATGGGAATGCCATCTGCCCATATGATACCAATCCCTTTGGGTCAGCAAAGCCTTTCTGACCGGTCCTTTTGTGCAAAAGGGCTCGCCAAAAAAATCCGCCATTGCGACTTTTTTAAAAGGAGATGTTCGACCGTTGGTGCTGATATTGACTCAGGGGAAAATTACATTATTGATTAAAACTTTTTTTTAAAAGATGGGGGGTTTTAAACCCCAGCTAAAAATCATGTGTCATGACCACGCGAGAAGCGTAAACCGGGGAAAGTCAAGCAAAATTGGGGGAGGTTAATTAGGGGGAGAAGAAAGTTCAGGGCAGACAGCGCCACAAACATGGGAAATAAATCAAAAAAAGTGTCTGCTGTAGGGATTAAAAAAAGGGAAAAATCCCAATTTATTTTGTGAGTTAAAAATTTTTTTTTTAAAAAAATTATATTTTTTTTTTTTTTAAGGTGAAAATTTTGGGGGGGGATCGTATATGGAAAAACATGTTTTTTAAAGGGTTAAAAACAAAACAAAAATTGGGGGTTTTGAATTAAGGTTTTGGGGTTTTTGCGTTGAATTTTTAATTTACTATATTCATTTGATAACATAAAAGAAAATGTTTTTAAAGCTACTAGAAGTTTTATTTTCCTAAGTCAGTTAATTTTTATATAATGGTGTTTTATACAGCTTCAGGGTGTAGTTATATTTACTTACTGATTTTTGAGTATGAATCTTTGAAAGCGGAGCGTTTTTTTTCATCTCCAAAACATATCCCCAAATTAATATAAGTCACTATAAGATTCTATTAATATACATTTGAATTTTTTTTTATATAGTGTGAAATACCAATGATCTTTTTATATCTTAAAATTCAGCATTTCTAGACACTGCAAATTTTATTTATTTGTGTCTTATGAAAATATTGTATAAAGATGTTTTCAAGGATGATTCCTCTAGAGGTTTCATTGATTTTTTTCTCCTGGGTCTTATTTTATTAATTTTTTTTTTTTTCTTCCAAAAAATAGTTTGGGACCACAATCAAAAGTTTTTGCTTGCCAGAGAAATGAAAAAACAAATGGGGATAAATATGGGTTGAAAGAGTGAATTTTTGTGTTCTTTTTAAAAACTTTTCGTTTGCTCTTCAACAAAAAAAATAAAATTAGGTTTAAAAGGATAATTTTATCAGAGAAGGATGGATGGCTAGAAAATTAAAGACCCCGGGGAATCTTTTGAATTTCTTTAAACGTGCCTATTGGGAAACCCTAGGTGGGTAGGGGGTATTGGTTGTCCATAGCGGGGTTCAGCAATATTAGACTTTGATGACTACCCCCCCGTCTGGGGATACCCCGCAGTTATATAATGGTGCCCATCTTATATTGATACTTTATGGGAATTTTGTATCATAAATGGCACCCCGATGGATTAACACCAGGCTATAATCACCATTCTGATTTTTTTTTGGGGTGCCCCCACCTTTTGCCCTGGAAGATGCGCCCGGGTTGCCCATACCTAAATCCACCACCTTTAAAAAAAAATGCATTCAACAGTGAAATTTCCCCAACGTTTAGGATCTGTCTGGTATCAGGAGGGTTGCTGGTTTAAATCCCCGGGGGGCCTTTTTTGGGGAGGGAAAAGGATTCCTTCTTTCCCCCTTTGGGCCCCAAATTTTTTTTGGGGGGGAAAAAAAAAATTTTTCCCTTCC
>NW_024381659.1:0-20377 GCF_016835505.1 Polypterus senegalus
TTCCCAAAAATAAAAAAAGATAAAAAAAATGCTAAATAAAATTACAAATAAAAAACCAAATCCTTTAAAATAAACTTAAATATTCAAAAAAAATCAAAAGGTTAACACATATGTAAAATATGGTCCATTTTTATATTTTTTTCATCTTGACAAATTTTCCAAATTTATTTACACTTGAAAATCTCAAAGGGGAAAAAAGGCCAAAAAGCCCCACAAGGCCAAATTTGGGAAACCTCCCCAGGAAAGACCTAAAGCAGACAAATTTAAAACCCCTCCCTAAAAAGGGCCTAACGGGCCCAAAATGGAAGTACTATAAAGTTCAAACATTTTGATATTTCCCAAAAATACTTTATAAAAATCCCTTTCAAGATAATTTTGTCAACCCCTTTTTTAACAAAAATCTTTCTAATTTAACACCCTTGGTTAAAACCCCTAGCATGACTGTTTGAAATTTAGAAAATTTGGTTTTTCCCAGTCAGGAAAAAAGAACCATTTCGTTGTTGCCTAGTAACTTTTGGACGTTTTGTTTCCCATCTAGTGAATAAAACAACATAGTAATGCAAAAATAATGAATATTTCTTTGTGTTTTCAACTCTCGATAACTAATCAGTATTCATAGGGGGGTAGAGCTTTCCAAAAAAAACAAAAAAACGTAAATGGGGGCTAAAAAGCCAGATTTGGAACAAATTAAACCCTTTTGAATTAAAGAAATGCCCTAAGGATCATCAGGCATTGACACAGATAATAAAACTGATGCATCGGCCCCTGCCCCCAAACCACCATGAGTTTTTTTTGGTTACCTGAAGGTTCCCCCTGGTGTAAGCTCGTGCATGACAAAAAAAAAATATGCAGTCCCCCAAAAAGGACAAAAAAGATGTTGGTAAAAAGTATGCAAGAAGAGTTTTGTCGTCGATGAAACATTGGGCTTACTGTTGGTGATTTTTAAAGCATGTCACACGAAAGGGGCATGTCTATTCTCTTTTTAAAACAGCAGTGGACATTAGACTTATTTTCTACTGTAATTATGTTGAAATTTTGGATTTACATAAGGGTGCACACAAAGTCCATATACCCCTATCTTTAGGAGAATTTAAGGGAAAAACCCAAAAATTTGGTTCCTGGACATCACCCCAATCTTCCCGATTTAGTGTGTTTCCGAATCAGTCTGGTCTCCTCTCCCCCGAAAAAACAACAACATGCTGGTGTTTTCCAAGGCGGCGATGGGTACACAATGTTTTCACGATTGAAGGGGTTTGGCCACTTTTGGGGGCAAGGGGCCTGTTACTGGGAAAAACAATCAAAAAAGTCATGGATGACTTTAATGTTTCTTTGGGAAGGCATTGCCGACAAAGGGCGGGTTTCAGTGGGGGAAGAACCAGGGGGAGTGTCCGTGATGCCCGCGATGTACCATCCCCAAGGCATAAACGGTAGATGTGGCAGATCTGTCCAACGATCCCTAATGAAAACCCGTTGTAAATGTGCTGCTGAGTTGGAATAGCGGAATCGACATTGCAAAAACACATCAAACAGGACTGAAAATGAAATGTTCGCCCATTACCGTTAACGAGTTATCAGATGCCGACGGACAGATATCAGGAAGCTTGTGATCGGATGCTGCCCAATTTCCAACAAATGCTGAGAAGGAAAGGTTATGTTCTCTGACGAGTACACGTTTCCGCTCCCGCAATAAAACGTGTTTTTCTGGGGAAAGAAAATCCACATTTCTTTAAGAAATTGAGCAAAACCCCACCACCCGTGATGATCTGACCCGGGAAATGACAGCACGGCATTTGTTTGGCCCTTATTTTTGAGGGTTTCCCGTAAACAATCAGTTATCTTGAAATGCTGAATGGCTGGCTCACCCCAGAACTGAAAACCAGGCGTCCTTGACAGTGTTTGGTTTCAACAAGACGGGCCCCTTGCCCATTTCCGAATCACCGTCTGATCGCCTCAATGAAGTTTTTGGGAATCGTTGGATTGGACAAGGATCAAACAAGAATCCGGCCCTTTTTGTGGCCTCCGAGAAGCCCTTGATCTCCAACCAGATAATGCCTCTGGGGTTTTTTTAAAGACATGCGGAAACGCCCGTTATTCATCGAACGATAAACTGAAACATGCGGGTTCGCGCCCGCTTCAGAAAAATCACCCCAAATGTTGCAGAACAAGCAGGAGAACCTGGCACATTTGGTATGCAGGGGATCATTGAGGACCCAAAAGATGTTTGGATTCCTAAGAGGTAACCTTTAGCTTTTAAAATCCTCCAAAAAATAGGGTATACAGACTTTGCACCCTGCACTTCTGAATATGTAATAACTTTATTATTGTTGAAAAATGTTTTGACTTTGTTTTCCTGGGAGTAAACATTACCAAGATGGGTTATTACATCAAAGCAAAAGGAATCACAAAGACAGAAAAAACCCAAAGAAAAAAGGGCCAACCAAAAAGGGTAACAAGTCCAATCCATAATTCAGTACTCCCAATCAAAGTAAAAGTCCACAATGCCAGAACAATCAAACAAAACAATTTGCGGTCCAGGCCGCTTTAAAATTCACAACCAAGATGATGGTGATTTATTTATTTTTTTAGAGGATCCAGGGACGCTCCCAGCCTTGGCCCCCACCCGCCCCCACTCACAAACACAGACAAAATAAAGCACACTGGGAACTAACAACAATTAAGGAATATAATTTAAATTCAGTAATAAAAGAAAACAATAATACCACCCCAGTACTCCTACGATATTACACAAAAACACAACTCCACACAGCAAAGTCCATGGAAAACCACACTGGTTGTAATGAGATGACAAAAAATAAGTCCAGAGATCTGTATGTTGAAAGGGAATGAAAAAGCAGTCCTACCGGTAGACACTGTAATGGTGAAGACGGATGGATGGTTCAGGAGTGCTCCATATTTGCAGGAAAGCCATGAATCCACAATCAATCCTCAGCACACAGGTAGACAGAAGACGATCTTTGGGCCCCAACAACGAAAAAAATCCAGGACACAGCGACTAAATATGACTTAATTAACAGAAGGCATTCTGACAGATAACGAAACACAAAAAACAACAACAAAAACACTTCTCCCCCTTCGGACTGCTGCCCTCCTTTTAAAACCCCTCGACCCCTTTGGCCCAACAGCCCTGCAATCTGGGTGATGACTAACTACTAGTAGCACTGCTACACAATGGTTCAAAAATGACTCACAACTTTCAGTGGTGATCTGTAGGGAAACCATCTGATTCACCAGAATATAAAGGAAGATGATGGTCCCTCAGGTGTGACATCTGATTGGACTTGCCTTTGGGGTTCTTACACAGAACACAAGCAATAGATGCAAATTTAAAAACAGTACATAATTACAGAATGATAAAAAAACCCCATAGAAATAACAAAAATACATGAAAACAATACTTGAAATTTATCAAAAACAACAAGAACCCATAAATACACATAAACCCAAGTTGTTTCATTACACAACTGCCCGGGATGAAGTACTTGGGGAGCATGCCCAAAAACCGAAAAAATTTGGCTCCTGATTACAGAGAAGAAGAGTTAAAAAAAGAAATCAGGTAAAGGAAAGATGCTCAAAAGATGGGAGTATCCTAATGGGAATGTAAAGGCATTCAGTATCAAAGCTTTAAAAATCAGTGTTAAAACCAAGACCCACCAAGGTGTAGCCTCTTAGTAACAGCTGGTGATATCTTCAGAAGAACAAAAGTACATTAAGGGGGTAAGAGGACATGGCTAAGCCACTGCATATTTTTTTTTTTTTTGGTTTTTTATAGCCAACATAAGGTTGCAATTGTTGTATTTAATTTGCTTAAACAAATTTTGTCGAGCTCACAGCTCTGCTTTGTCAAACCAATTCAATTAGCTCCATTCTGTTAGGATATTTTATCATTAACACTATATATCAAAAGTAGAAAATCCAATCTGTCACATTGGTGCTATTTTTTAATTTTTTGGGCTGTGTTTTCGATGTGTGCATATTCATTGTCTCTGTGCATCAGATTCCCACAAGTTAAGATGTGTAATCAAAATGTTGACAGTATGTATCTCTACTGTTATAACTTAGTTTCATAGAATGGCACTACCAAATTAAATTTCAACTAAATATTTTCATTTTGGAATACATTTATATTTACTTATTTGTCTGACACCTTTATTCAAGGCAGCTTACAACATTTATGATACAATCAGTTACATTTCTTTTGTATTTTTCCAGTTGGAGTACAGGCTGGTCAAGTGACTTGCTCATGGGAACACAATGTCAGAAGGGATCTGAACCTCAACCTCAGGGTCTGAAGTCCAAAGCCTTCCCCACTAAAACCCAACCTAAGATTAGTTTTACTTCGTTTAAAAGGAAAATCAAAGTACCTGTATGCAATGTTGCTTTTGAATTTTGAAAAAATGAACAATGGCAATGTGAATAAAATTGGAAACCAGTCTCTGAGTGCTCACTTTTTATGGCACATATCTTAACAGTTTAACAGGGACAGTATTACTCAAGAATAGAAAGAAAGCCCAGCAACACAAGTACAATTTGCCACATCTCTTTGCCAGTTTGCACTTTATTTTAAGCAAGCTTACTTCAAACAAAAATTACTTTATGGTTTCAAGATATGGAGCTTTTGATTATGGTATTCAGTTTGCATGATGCACACAAAGAGGCTTTAATCTTTTAGATGTACAGCCTGTTGTACAAAACAATAAATCATAATTATACAGACCTCTAATTATAATTTTTTAAACTGAAATTCTTTTGTACCCTTACAACATTAGAATCACAAAACACAATTTAGTTAATGGTATTTCTATGTTAAAGAAAAAAATTAAAATATATGATATATTCCAAAGACATTAAATTGATTACACTATACTATGTTATCTAATGTAATACATACCAATTGCATTAAAACAGAGAGGGGAGAGAAAGATCTACATTATTTTTTGTTAAAGCACTTTTAATAAATTATCAATAATGTTTATAAACCATTTAAAAGAATGGCAGTGACATGCACATACCCTTTTGTGGAAGGGACTCAAAATGGGAGATGGGGCACTTTACAGGATATGATATGTTACATTTTAATTGTGGACAATTAATTAGTGCTCACTTTACATTCTTTGTTTTTAATTGTAACTGGAAATTTGGGTGCAGCTTTAGGGCCATTATGGTGTTTACAAAAATAGCAAAAAAATACATGTCCGTAATTGTTAAGATGTTAAGATTATCAAAAAGGACACAGCTTATAAACACAATGTAAAAATAAAAAGAATTCCAATCTAGTTACATGGACCTTAAAAGCAAGAGTTCACATCATAGCCCATCCAATCAAACATTTTATTTTCCTTACTTAAGTGCCATTTTGGTTATAGCATAGAAGCTATCAAACGTGGTCATCTAGTACTAAATATGACCATTATTGTTTGTGCATTTGACTTTCAGCAAGAAATGATTACAGTATGATGTAGATCCTTAAGTACCATGTGAAGTACCATTATTTTATATGTGTTGTATGTACAAGATCTTCAACATAAGCATAAAAATAATCTGACTCAGAATTCAGTTTATTGCACTGAAAAGTATAGCCTCCATTCAACAAATAATTAAGGTAATGATTCACACTTAATATTTTCAATCTGAACCAATATAATTCTTTTATCGTATTGAACCCACAATTTTTTAAGTTGAGGCAAATCATTTAGAGTGATTGGGTGCAATTCACTTGTTTTATACTGAAGTAAATCTATTTTTTATGTTGTTACAATTTAAAGTGGTTTATTGGTCGTAGCCTGTTTTTATGCTATTAGAAATATTATGAACAAAAGACATTCCAATGTCGTACTATTTACATTTATTTAAAAATCTAGTGCAAATACATAAGCATTTTGCAGTGTAAATCTTAAATATACAACAAAAAAATTATTTATACGAATATCACAAATACAACAATAGCACTTTGAGCAAATTTCTAACATATAATAAATAAATAATAATAAAAAAGCACATTGTGCATATCTGAACAAAAGTGAACAGTGCAAATCATCGCAGTGTAGACTTCCTTCTTGATCCTGGATTTAGAATATGACCCAAATAACCCTTTAAAAAGTGTCAGTCTATCCTCTATCAAGATATCCTGCTAACAATTGATCACCAATGGTGGTGGTCACAAGATCACCTACACAGATGTTTATCAACATTACAATAATATAGAATCAGCTAACTATCAACATCTTACAAAACACAAAACACATGAGAAAGTAGTTTGAATTACTTTTGAAACATCCAACAACTTTGGATAAAAACATTAACCTAACAGAATATGCAAATACACTCAAAACTATAATTAACAATTTTAATATTTACATACAGAAACCATCAATCTGTCTCTGATGTACTCTGTAGTTTTTTGACTCTTGCTGTCATTTGTTTCATGTTGAGCGCCATCATATTTTTTGAGCAACCTCAAAACTGAATCTACTGTAAACTCCTTGGAGTACTGGAGGTTGAGTGTGTAAATAAGAAAGCCTTGTAATGGTAGGCAAAGCACAGAAGACCTTAAGTCCTTCGATGAAGACCCTACATCTCTGAGTGGATAAAATATCTTCATTCTTTCTAAAGACAGCCATGGCCATGTGCATGCTGAAGTTCACCAGATGCTTCCATCTCTTGTAGAAACCTGTCAGCAACCCCATTACAAAATCATCTACTTGATAAGATCTTCTTCTTTCGTTTGCTCCTGTTAGGGTCACCACAGCTGACCATCTTCTTCCATATATTTCTGCCCACTGTATCTTGTTCTGTTAATAAAATAATGCAGATAATCTCAATTTGTTTTAAAGTCAGTAGCATCCAGTGTTGTTACAATCAATGAGGTGTATACAGGTAGATAGAGGCACTATACAGACTTGAAGCACAATGATATTCCATGATGAAACAGTCATACTGACCACATTTCTTAATCAGCCACCTTACCAGATGGTGGCAATGCTTATAGCACAGCACCTTCTATACACCTCATTGGTTATAATAATGTCAATGTGTTCTGTAATCACAGGTGACCTGCAATGTTGCCACTGCACAACATATTATATAGGGTGGCAACACGAGATTTTTATACTATGACTAGACATTAAGCCTGTTACAATAACAGGCGCTAGAACAGTAGTGTATAAACATTAGTAGGAACAGTCTATATTAAATGGCAAGGGACCTTGTATGTGGCTGTAATATGTGTCACTGTTTTGTGTGCCTTTAATTTTCGCTCTCAGTAATGCTGGTTTGTATTTTTGTAAAATGTCTGCAATTTTGTCTGACATTAATACAGTGGAACCTCGGTTCACAACCATAATTCGTTCCAAAACTCTGTTGTAACCCGATTTGGTCATGAACCAAGTAATTTCCCCATAGGATTGTATGTAAATACAATTAATCCGTTCGGACTATATGAACTGTATGTAAATATATATTTTTTAAGTTTTAAGCACAAATATAGTTAATAATACCATTGAATGCACAGCGTAATAGTAAACTAAATGTAAAAACATTGAATAACACTAACAAAACCTTGAATAACAGAGAAACTAACACTGCAAGAGTTTGCGCTATAGCCTTACTGACCGCTTCGCTAAAAACACTTTTTTTTTTATGAGTTTTAAGCACAGGGAAAAAAAATGAACATTTGAAAAATCCGTAATTTAATAAACAACCAAGAAAAGTAACATTGCAACAATGCACGTGCACGCCTGTGTGTGTGTGTGTCTGTCTCGCACGCGCCTGTGTGTGTGTCTGTCTCTCTCTCTGCACAGGGAATGCACAGGAAGAGACTAAAATATGCTGTGTGGCTCCGCCTGTGCACTTTACCAGAAGACAAACACACACGGACACCTGGACACACCAGGAGTTTTATTAAGAGGATATGTCTTTATCACAAAGTGCAGTATTTTGCAATTGCATATGTTCAAAATTATTCTTTGTTTGTGAAAACTCTAACAATATTTTATGTATTTTATTAACTGGCATTTGATCGATACAACAAAAAATAAATTGAATTGTGTTAATAGAATATAAAATATATTAATCATGTATTATTACAAGTTCAACAACTTTACTCACCAAGAATTCTCGATTAGATTCTCAGCCTTTTCTACAATGTAGATAATGAGTGATTTCAGGATATGGTCTCTCTTGATATTGATGCCCACATCTTGTGGGGGGATTGAAATGGTTTTATGGAGGCAGAGAACAGTACTGTAGACACAACAAATAATTACTTGTTGGGGTTGAAAGGGTTGCATGCAAAAAATAACAGCATTGTCAAGTACTGTGGTATACTGTTTCATCGTGTATACGGTTTTATTTTCTATGCGTGATGAATTTCCGATATACCTCAATATCATAATACAGCTGAAACAACAGATGTAATGTATCAAATGGGCAGTAAATTATAGGCTATAGCTTGCAGCTAAAAGTGCTACAGAGTGCAGTTCAGAGTGTATTAAGAGGGAATGTTTCCAAAATGGCTTAGAGGCTCCACTGCTACAGTACATTAAAGAACAGACAGAGATGGAGGATAAAGAAAGTGAGACCAGAGATGCACCAGAAGAACTTGTGCCCAAGAGAAATGTTGTGTCTCACTGTCACAGTGTAGTGCTTCCAGCTGTGAGCATTAGCCTATCATTTGCTGTCTATATTGTAGCCTTACAGCTGTTGTTTCAGAAAAGGCTACCAATATGGCTATATCTGAAAAATTTCCTACCATATGGGGAATTACAGCTACTCTACAAGTACTGTAGAGATTACTTTTGCTGCTTACGGTGAAAAAATTAAAGTAATGTACTATGATAATCAAAACTACACCACAATAGTGTATAGGTTGCTGTAATAAGAAAAGTGCAAAAAAAAGTACCTCTTTTAAAACCCTGAGGATGGTGGGCTCCTTCCCAATGAATCCACCTCTGCTCCTGATCATTTCAGTAGCTGACTGGGTATGTGTCAACTGTTGTAATCCAAATAAACTCTGTGTTGATCGGAGTGACAGAGAGAGTGATACAGATAAAAAGCAAAGGAACACAATAAATTAGTGAATACCAAGTGGCCTAAACATAATTATTATTTCAGATAAACAAAGTAAATGCTAGCATTTCAAGAACCTGAGCTGTAGCTTGCTTATTGTTTGGTTACATAGTATACTGCCCTCCATAATATTTCATTTATGTAAATCTGAAGGATATATGGTGACTGTGAATGGATAAATGGTGTCAATTATCTTACATATGAAAAACATTTGTTTAACAATAGTTTATTTTCAGTTTCATTCTTTTACCCTAAAGTTTCCTTCACATTTTGCATGAAAGATCAAGAAGATAAATACTTTTTTTTCCTATGTTGGTTTTATGCATTAAGGGTGCCAATATTTCTGTTAAGGGCACTATTAAAATTGTATATGAACAGAAAACAGTGTACCTCATCCACCTGAAAAAGTGCTGGACATCTCTCAACAGCATCCTCAATCCTGGGCTGTTTATTCACAATTTCATGTCTCATGTTCCAAGGTTTTGTCCATCAACATCTTTTTGCATTTCCATTCTTCTTCATCTTATTCATTAGACATTAGCAGTTCTTCCAGGCTCTCTGAATTTTGCCAGTGGGAGAGGGGTTAGTGGTTAGTGAGGTAATATGGAAAAGGATGATCCGCTTGGCAACCCCTTAACAGAAGCAGTGAAAGAAGAAAAAAAGGTTAGTGAGGTAACAACGCTAAAGCAGTTATGCTACTTGGAATACTATGGCTTTTCCCCTGGACCATTATATTGTTACAAGTTAATTACAATCAGATGCATTACACTAATAAACAATATGCGGTTAGTTTCAGTGTATTTATAAAGCTGCGTCAAGAATGGGTTCAAAGAATAAAGATAACCCACAATAACTGCATTTTTGGGCGCTGAGTGCCCAGTCTGAAAAACGGCGGGAACTTGCGTACAACATGGTATGAGGTCCCGTGGAAAATTGCCCGATTTGAATGTGGAAAAGTTCTTACAAACATTTCTGTGCGTATGTACCGTTTATTAGGCCCAGACCTTTATAGCCACCCCGTCGGAAAGTGCTTTTGGCAGTTGGAAAGCCAGCATGCTGGGAAGTTCACTGGAAGAATATACAAACGGCCTCCCACACACACATGAACAACCTAAAATATTAAGTTAACTGAAATAGGGTTTTTTGTTTTTTTCCTCACCATACTTACTTTTGTTATTTCAAGCCAACACTATTGAACTATCTTAAGTTGTTGAAGAGAAAATTTACGTTGAATGACAACATCAATGTTATACTTTTTCAGGGGGACAGGTACACTGTGTACCAAAAATTTGTCTTGATAGTATCGATGCAATATACAAGGACAACACAGAATACAAAACATAAACATAAGAAGACAACATTTAAAAAGATAAAACATGAAACAGCATACAAGGCAATAGAAAAAAAAAAAGAAATAATAGGATTAAAATGTCAGGATTTTTGTGCGGTATACGACATACATTTTCTGGTAGAAGCTCAGTCCTGATTAATAAGAATAACGGGACGTGGAAAAACTGTTTAGATAAATGTTTTAGCTTTCATTGTTCAAGGTGTTTGGAGGAAGGAAGCCTTTGGAACAATGATCCCTGATTGGGTTGTATCAGCAATGATCTTTCGGCCCTCTTCCTTGCCCTGGGCTCATGAGAGTGTGGTAAGTTAACGTCCATGATCCTCTCACAGGCTTTGATGATTTTGTATAGATTGGCCTTAGCCTGAACAGGCAGCACCAAACCAGACAGTTATAGATGAGGTCTGAATGGACTTAATGATGACTGTGTTGATTTGGACTAATATGGCATTTCCTCAGTTTGGGCAAAAACATTCTCTTATGTTTTTTTTCCAATAATGCAAGTGTTGTCCCACTTAAGGTTTATGACAGCACAGTCGAGAAACTTAAATGATTTTGTCATCCCAATGGCTAAGCCATTTTACAGCAAGGGACAGGTGAGCACTTGACTGTTTCCTGAAATTTTGATCATTTTTTTTTAATGTTAAGGTCCAAATTTTTGCTACCACACAATTTAGATTTTTTACCCCCTTTTCTGTATATGGACTCATCATTGTTTGGAATGAAGCCTATTAGTGTTATGTCAAATAAAAGTTTGACAGACGAATTGAAAAGGTCAGTACTAAGTCGAAGTGGAGAAAGTAATAGGATAATGGCACATCCCCATCACACCAGTACTAAGGTTTTTAAAGGTCAGACATTTTGCCCAGCCACAAACACTTTTCTTATCTGTAAGAAGGCCTGGATCCCAAAGGGGAGATTGAACTGGGCAGTTTGAAAGGGTTTATGCATTTTTTGCAGGAGTTCTGGGATACTTGTATTGAAAGCAGAGCTAAAGTCCAAAGATCCTATATATGCCCTGGCTTATCTAATACTAATACCAAATTGCTTTATAGGGTGTTTCAGCTTTTTGGCATAATAAAGATGATTATTTTAGTGATGACTCCTATCTCCGACTACTAGTACTGGAAGGAAGGGAAAGAATATAAAGGGGAAAAGAACCAAATAATGATAATGATAAAATGTCTAGTCTTTCAAACAGAATCCTTAATTATACAAAGCAAATAAAAAAAGTTTGGAATTGCATCCCCCACAATTGTCCCCTCCTATTCATTATATAAGCATGTTAATACAGCCTTTATATACCATATAACTAGATAAAGTTCATTATCACCTGGCAGTCTTTTTTAACATGGACACATTATTTAACATTATACTGTAATGCAGCAGCAGTCAGGGTTGCAGTGTTATAATCAGGTTTAACTATCATTTTTAGTGACAGCTCCCTCACTGTCGATACCATGATTAGTGGGCATGATCAGCTAAGCGGGAAACTCACATTCATTTTCGATACTTGTATAAAAACTAGTCCGACAAGTCATAGTCCAGTTCAAGATAATGGGAAAAGCATCATCCACAGAATATTTTGCTACGCTTTCACTTGACCTCTTCCAAATGTCAGTGCCATTTTGCCATTGTGTGCCTTTACTCGTGGGAGCGCAGGGTCTTGGTCAAACCAATGGAATCTACTTTCCTTTGTCACACGCGCTGGGGAGGCAGCTAAAGCTCGAGTAAGGGCAGTTCTGAGCCATGCCGGGATGTGGCAGAAGCGCACTACCTCTTTCTCACTTCCCTGTAGACCAACCGGGAGGTTCCCCCTGTTCTCTGGGCGCCCTTCAGGACCGACCCAAATGGACAGCCTTGCCAGCCCCGGCCCCCCTGATGTCAAAACCGGGAGACTAAACCAATGAACAATGAACCGTGCCCGCCTTATGACCTCACTTCCTGTCTCCCCCTTTAAAGCCTTCCCTTTTCCCTTCTGTGTCAGTCTTGTTTTGGACTCTGTTGTAAGCACTTCAGTGCTGGTATTTGAAAAAAAGTTGCAGCCAGGATACCAAATTACATGGGTGGCTGCCCAAACCCTTTTTTCTGTCTTTGACTCGTTTTGTGACAGTGGCGTAGTTGGCAGGATGGAGAAGTCCCAAAGAAAAGGGGGACAGGACCTGCAAAACACCCAGGTGGGGGGCGTCAGGGGCCGAGTATTCAGGCGGGGGGGGTGCCCGTGGTTGCAGACCGTGGGGGCTCCGCTCCCAGCCGCAGACTAGGCCGTCTAGAGGCCAGGGGTGTGCGGGGGGGGCTCCCCAATTGGGCTGCCCTGGAGGGAGACAAGAGGACTCAGTATGCTCTCTTGGGGAGAGTGCCTGCCCCAGTGAAACCACGCCTTCCACCTTAGGGTGCCCCAGACTGGCAGGTGGTAAAATAACAAGTGGAGGTTGGCCCCTGAGAGGCCGACCAGTAAACAAGCCTGGTCCTTATGGGCAAAAGTATGGCGTGGCTAGGGCCTTGGAAAACAAGCCCCACCAGGTCATTGAGCAGGTAGCGTGCTATCTGCTCTAAACACTTCCGGGCTTCACCCACCCGGTCGGGGGGCGTGCATTTTAAAGATAATTCTGAGCTCATAGAGCTTCGGGAAAACACAGAGGCAGCCTCACACTCTGGGAGGCGGAACCGTCCTTCTGCCAAACTCACCCGGGGTATGCCCCAAAGACCTAGCCCCCCCCTGTATAACCGGAGCTTGCCGGCTTTGCCCTTGGCACATAAACCGCTTGGCGAGGAGGAATGCGGTGGGGGGAGGGGGGCTTGGTGGCTCTGACAAACCCTTTGGGCGGCCCCGCATACAGGGGTGGTGATCTTTAAACGGGTTTAAAATTTCCGCTCTGCTCGTTTCCCGGGCAGCAACATTTCCATTGTTGCCCGCCGTTTTGGGGCTACCCGCGAAATGGCAAAAATTCAAGACCAGTATAACCTGTGTCCACGGGAAACCAGCTGGTACAGCACCCCCCGCTTTGTCATTAGCTACGGAGGATCAGTCCAGAAAGAAACCCGTGGCAATCCTTCCTGATCCTCCGCACCGGTGATACTAGGGCGGGACTGGTCTGACATTAGGCAGACCATACCACTCCCGGGTTAAGTTGGGCCTCGTTATGGGCGGAGATGAACCGTCTCAAGCTCCCCTCACGCCGTGTAATCAGCCGGCAAAAGAGAGGTGAAGCAACCGTCCCGGCGGGCGTGGCAACTCCGGCCGCCAGGCTGACCGTCCCCCCCGCCCCCTTGGCGGCGGGGAAACCCGCCCATTGGTCGGCGTGCCCCTCTCTCCGTGCGGTTTCAATTTAAAAAGGCGGGCTTCTTTCAAAAGGAGCAATGGAATGGCGACTCCTGAAGTTTGTAAAAATGCAGTGGTCCTTGTAAATGCCACGCACTAGTCGGTCGATCCACAGGGCCCCTACTTTGTGTTAGATATGCCTCCTTCCCGTGTAGCAATGCACCCCGGGCGGGAGCGAGGCTGCTGCTAGTGCAGCATCCCTTCCCGGCGGCAGGTCTGCAGTAGCACGCCCACCTCCTAGGTGGCCACCTGGGCACGAAAAACTCTGGAGCGGATCAAGCTCGGTTTACTGGCCAGGTGTAGAGGAGGTTTCGCTTTTGCGCTTCCTGCCGGAGTGTCGCTGCGACAGATTCCTAGGAGGGACCGTGCTCCTCTTGTTCCTATTCCCTTGATTGGCGTTCCTTCCACAGAATCGGAATGGACCTGGTGGGACCTCTAGAGCCCTCAGCCGAGCACAAGTACATTTTAGTCCTCGTGGATTATGCATACGATACCCGAAGCTGTTCCGTTGCGCTCAGCTACCTCTAAAGCCATCGCACGGGAATTACTAGGGGTATGCGCGCGTGGGGATCCCAAAAAAGTCTTGACAGACCAGGGGACCCCCTTCACCTCGGAGACGTTCAAGGAGACTGCCAGATTACTGAAAATAAAGCATTTAAAACCTCGGGGGTATCATCCTCAAACCCGGCCCGGTTAGTAGAGAGAGTTTAATCAGACCCCAAAGCAAATCTACGTAGGTGGTCAGCGAGGATGGAAGGAACTGGGATCCCGCTCTCCCCTCGTCCTTTTGCCTTCCGGGAAGTCCCACAAGCCTCCACGGGGGTTTTCCCCCTTTTAACTACTGTTGGCGACAACCTCGGGCATATTGGGTATTTTGAAGAAGGCTGGGAAGAAGAGGCTCTTCCACCACTAACATACTGGGGTATTCGCCGATTCTGTGATAGATTTGGAAAAGTTCGGCCTGTCCTTAAAAGTCACATGGAGGCTCAACAGCACAGGTTGCTATACAACGGCACGTCTCTTGGAGTTCCACCCGGAGATCGGGTCATGGTCCTAGTGCCTACCTCCCACTCTAAGTTGCTTGCCCACTGGCAGGAGCCCCCCGGAGTTAAGGAGAGGAAGGGGCTGGTGACTATTTGAGTCAACCCAATGTCGGCCAAAGGACGGTATATCATGTGAACCTGCTGAAACCGTGGAAGGACAGGGACCTGATCCCTCCTCCGGCCAGCCCGCTCATCTTCGCTCACACCACATGCTTAACTTTGGGGGAGACTTGAGACCCAGGCAACGGCAGGAGCTGGAAACAGTTATCCGGACGTTCGAGAGGTAGTCGTAGACACCCGGAAGGACCCTCTGATTGGACAACATTGTGACAGAGCCGGTTGTTGTCGAACGCCGTCCGTCTTCGAGGCAAAAAAGGCTGAAGTGGAACTGGAGATCAAGCGTATGCTGGAACTAGGTGTAATTGAGGAGAGTTATAGTCCCTGGTCCAGCCCCATTGTGCTCGTCGGTAAGCCTGACGGGGTTGGGGGTTCTGCAATGACTCCGTGGCAACCAAGTCTCCAATTTGATGCCTATCAATGCCACACCCTGGACGACCTCCTCGGGGGGCTTGGACAGGCTCAATACCTGACCACACTTGACATGACAAAGGGTACTGGCAGGTTCCTTCGGACTCTGAAGGAAAAACCCTTTAGTACCTAGCGGACACTGGCAGTATCGTGTCCTTCCCTTTGGGTTACGGGGCTCCAGCAACCTTTCAGCGTCTGTGGACAAAGTGCTTGACCTCATAACTCATACAGTGCTGCCTACCTAGATGCGTGGTCATCTATTCCAGCCAAAGGAAGGAACACCTACACATGTCCAAGCGGTATTACGGACACTTTGGGGAGGCCCGGGGTCCCGGGTTAATCCCAAAATGTTTCTTTGATTAAGCGAGGCCAAATATTTAGGCTACCTGGTGGGTGGGTACCGTAAGGCCACAGTGCTCCAAAATTGATGCCATTCTGAAATGGCCCGTCCGAACCAGCGGCGGGTCCAAGCCTTTCTCGGGTTGGCGGTACTACCGCCGGTTTGTACCCGGTTTTGAGGGGGCGCCCTTGACTGATTTAACAAGAAGAGGCCCGAACATTTTTGGTATGGACTGCAAAACAGGCGCTGCATTTGGTGACAAAAAAGGCCCTTCGTCCGCACCTATTTTGATGGCACCTAACTTTTCTTTGCCTTTCATCCTCCAGGCGGACCGGAAAACCTGGGGCGTGCAGCCCAAAATGTCGATGGTGTGCAC
Organism: Polypterus senegalus; assembly: GCF_016835505.1. Lineage (NCBI taxonomy): Eukaryota > Metazoa > Chordata > Cladistia > Polypteriformes > Polypteridae > Polypterus > Polypterus senegalus. The sequence continues at coordinate 16,042 of NW_024381659.1, forward strand.
CCGTCATGTTCCCGGCGGAAACTGTTGGACGGGAGACCAGGTTCGCGGTGGGAGGACTCTGGCTAATGGCGTCACTCAGCTGATTCACCTGTTGGGCGTGGTTCACCCGCCGGACCGCACCTCTATGGATGGCCCTGCACAGAGTCGAATCCGCGGGTCACCGGTGGTTTCTTGACCTGCACCGTACAAGTTTTGCTCGTTCCTCGGGTGCTCTCCATGCGCCCATGCTCTCTCGGGTTCGACCTCGGTTAGTCGCCCGACCGCGGTCTGGGCTGAGGGCCTTGTCACCCGGCATGGGAGGCTAAAGGGCTCAGTGAAGGCAGTTCTGAGCCATGCGGGATGTGGCAGGCGCTTCCTTTCTCACTTCCTGTAGCCTAACCGGGAGGTTCCACCTGTCTCTCTGGGCGTCATTTGGACCGAGCCAATGGAAGACCTTGCCTCCCCTGATGTCACATCGGACTAAACCAATGAACAATAGCTGCCCGCCTTAGCCTCACTTCCTGTCTCCCCTTAAAGCCTTCCCTTTTCCTTCTGTGTCAGTCTTGTTTTGGACTCTGTGTAAGCACTTCGTCTGGTATTTGAAAAGCAGTTGCAGCCAGGATCAAATTACATGGGTGGCTGCCCAAACCTTCTGTCTTTGCTGTTTTGACACCTTCTAAACGAGAGTCCAACTAAATGTAATGGTTGTTTGTCACAGTTTTCAGTTGATTACCATTGTTAACTCCTCCTTTAAACAAAAGTTGACATCAGCCAAAAAAGAGTTAAAATTTTGTTACACGGGACACTTACAAAGCCAGTTAAAATCGGCCCAATAATAACAGGGACAAAAAAATTCCGTCACTCATCTTTTCTGTAGTTTCTGTCAAAAGTATGAATGCCCATATTTGGGTTCCTGGACATCCGATGTTTACCCAAATTGCATAACCCGCCCAACCAAAAAGGCCCCTTTCGCCCCAGGGGAATTGTGCATGCTTTTTTAAACAGGCATAAACTTTCATCTTTGTAGCACATTTTTTAAAAAATATCGAAACATTTCCCCACCATTTGGTTCATTAGTTTCCCCAATTTTATTACCATCATTAAGTTAATACACCTTGGGCCCCCTCGTCAAAACTCTTTAATAGAGGACAGTGGCTGAAAAAAAGCAAACAAAAAATGCTGGCATTTTAATCAAAACCAATACGGGGGGGTTCATAACATTCAGTGAATAAAGCGGAGGGATTCATGTTTCATCTCATTCTCTGATGTTTTTGCATTAATTTGCTCAAAAGGGTTTATCGCTTGCTGCTTCCCGACAGCTCTTCTTTCTCCACCTAAGCGTCCCTTTTCTTTTTTCTTCTTTTGGCATCATTTCACATTAAAACTGAAATTTTTTTTGTTAATTCTTTAAAATATTTTCTTTAATTTTTTTCCCTTTAAATCTTTAATTCCTAAAAAATGAAAAGATTGAAGAGGTAGGGAAGTGATGGCAAAGGGGGTAGTGATGAGCGGGCCCATACACACCCCCACGGCCACCCTGCTGGCCGGGGAGTTGATTCACAATAAATTTAAAAATAAAATAAAAGAAAAAAACCGGAGGTCAATCATCACCCAAAAGCAGACAGTAGAGGTCCGGTATTTGTGCCCAAATTTCAGGTCAATAGATCGGGCGGTTTGGGACCAAGGGTGATTTTTCCACGACAAAAACCACAGAATATTATATTATATAAAAAAAGTAATATTTTGGTTGGTAAAGACATTACATACCATATTTTTTTATGGTCAATAATTTTATTCTGCCTGTGTTTTTAAATTTTATTTTGCATTAGGACTTCGGTATGGATTTGTTGTGTTTACATCTTTTTGGGCCCTTTCTCTTCATTTCAAAATAATGATGTTTTGTTTTAAAAGATGAGCTGTTTATTTATGTAAAGGTTAAACTGTGATTGAAAAAGCTTTTTTCCTATAAAGAACTCATTTGGAACCTGGCGATTCTAGTCTGTTCGGGTAATTTTGCTGATTAATTCAGCGACAAATTTGGGGTTTGATTTATTTTGTGAAAAGAAATGTATTCAGAATTTTCCCCAGGAATTTGGGGAAACATCTGAGAATGCATTTGCCCAAAGAAAATAATCATTTTTTTTTGGGATATAATTCTGTACAGTTTCATTAGCAATGACAGGGGGTTTAAAGATGAAAGGCAAGATGAGTGTGTAGGATGCAGAAATTTTAAAATCACAGGGCATGGTCAGAAATAACATAGCGTTTACTTACAACATTTGATAGTGGGCAAAAATATTGTCTATGATTAAAAATCAATTTTTGGTAACAATGATATAGGGGAAAAAGGGATATGCTTTTGGATTTGGGACTTAAAACCCCAGGGGTCGATAAGTTATGATGTGTTAAAAAATTTTTAATTATCTTTGCATATTAGATGTTATTGCTGTTATAGCTGAGGATCTTGTTTTAAATTTCCTTGGGAGAAAGGGCAGGCTAGGGGGAAAAGGGCGAGTTGAGCCACTACATCCCCCCTTTGTGCATATCCTGCATCCCGGGAAATGATTTTCTTTGCTTAAGATGTTTTGAATCTAAATTTAAAAAAATTTTCACCAATCAAATTTAATAGAAGTTCAGTACTCATCCATCTAACCTATTTTTTCATTACATGTTTGTAGAAAGTCTGGCAAAATACTGCATTGACTGCAGGCTGGAACCATTCCTGAGGATGTAACAACATTTTTGAATACTAGCGTAAACCGTGCTGTAAAAAACCGGGGTTTCCCAGCAACTTTTAAATCGCGAAAAAAAAAAAAAATGCAGTGTCAGTGGTTTTTTTTTTGGATGTCTCGCCCCCCTTGTCTATCAGAGACTTGAGTTTGTCTCTCATTTTTCTTTTTCCCCGGGGGTTTCACTTTGGGGAGACTGGACAGACAGACACACACACTTCAACGGAACGTTTATATAAGATAACAATATTTTGCATTTGAATCAAATACGAAGATCAAGGGGAAAATTTTCAAGGACTGGGGAATAACATACTCCCCAAATACAGTGGTCGATCAGGCATCCTCCATGAGCCTGGAAGTGTGTGCAGGGAAAAAAACCCCAGAATCACTGGTCTGTCGGGTCAAATGGAAAAAAAAACCTCCCAACAAATGCATCCCATTTTGGAATGTATTTCATTTATAAATAAGAAAAACAAAGTTTTTATTAGATGTCGTTAGCAGGTTCAGAAACTTTTTGCTTTCAATATTCATATTGGCTAATATTAAATTTGGGTTGTGTTTACCATCACTATAACCCAAAATCCCCTAATGTTGGGGAAAATAGGTGGGTAAAGTGATTAGATAATTCCTTAATCATTGGCAATCAGATACTGTAATATACAACACAACTGTCAGCCATATCATTTTGTTGATGCATTTTTTAACTAAAAAATTCTTCAAAGGTTGGGTGCATTGTGAATTGAAATTTCTGCAGTCAGACGATGTCGATGAAAAAAGCAGGCAAATACTAATTCAAAAAGGTCCCCAAACATATGAGGTTTACAGAGGCTAATTACAATTTTTGTCTGCTACCCCAAACATTTCTTCCTATTCAATTCCGTTTTATACTTGTTTGACCTAGTTTTAAAAAACCCTTTTCTGTTAAACTAATATTGTGGGAATTCCTTGAACCTAAAGGGGCAAATGGGCCATTAAAAATAAAACAACCCGTGCTCAAGTGAATTTTTTATTGAATAAGTGATCAAGGTCAAGTAAAAAAAAACTAAAGAAAGTTTTTTTATTGTTACTAAACTGTGTTTTCTCTTGTTGAACAAAGACTCCTTCTTCTGAATTTAAAAAACATCCCCTATGATGACATGCTTCCAAGAGTTCGCAAGTGGTTTTATCTTTCTGTACAACTTCTTCTTAAGACTGATGAGCACTATTGGGTAATGTTGAATGCTCTATGTCTTAAAAAAATTTATTTTATTTTCCATTTTCTAAAAATGATCAATTTACGCTAGATTAGATAAATTTAAATTTTTTCACATTTCCCTTTTTTAAAAACGTTTTCCCGTTTTTGTATGGTATCCAACAGACTAGAGTACTCCTTCTTGTATAGTTTAAAAATCTTATTTGACTAGCTTTCTGCACTACTAAGGGTATAATTCCATTAAACACACAAGCATCTTTACTTTTATACATTGACCCTGAGTCTTAACTACTGAACTCTAAAAAAAACAACAACAATAAGGATGGTCATGATTAAAAACCTAAAACCGTGTGAAAAGAACCGTTTTTTAAAATAGTCTGATGCATTATTTTTCAAATACTTTTTGGGTTTCTTTGTTAAAATTAAAAAGTAAAAT
>NW_024381660.1:0-4490 GCF_016835505.1 Polypterus senegalus
TAAAAACCCCATTGACTGGTCTTTGATCAGAGGCTCAGCCGATCTGTTCACTCACACTGTTTATTTACAATAATATTTACAATAATCACGTGCACAAACCCCAGTGCCTCCAGCACCCGATTCCCCCAATGTCCAGGCCACAGTCCTGTGCCTCTTTTTCCTCCTGGCCGTCTCAGTCCCTCACTCCAGCTCCGTCCTCTTCCACCCGACTTCCACTGCTGACTGGAGGGAGGCCCCCTTTTATAGGAACCCGGATGGGCTCCAGCTGCTTCCCGGCAATCTCCCACAGACACACCCCCGTGTGGCGGAAGTGCACTGTGCACCGGAAGCCGTCCGTGTGTCCCTGTCGTCTTCCCCGGCACTTCCTGGTGGCGGAAGTGCGAACCCCGGATAATAAGGCACTGTGGCTCCGCCTGGCGGTGGCCACGGGCCCCCTAGGAGCTGGGCTTCCAAGCCCTCTACCCGAGGCCTCCAGCATAACCAGGACGGACGCCCCCTCCGTCTGGAGGAGGCACAAGCCCTCCTCTGGTCCTCCTTGGCGTCCCGGCCGGGCTCCAGCCCCGGCTGGGGACCAGAATATATATTGTGAAGGATGGCCGGCCATTTATCCCGGCCAATACCCCCAAGACGCCAGGTGGAGCCCTCCTTGTAAGCGTGGGGTCCCCAGAGACCAGCAGGGCATCATGGACAATGGAGTTTTTATGCAAAGCCCTGCTGGATGCCGTGGGGGCCACAGGAGGGAGCTGCAGGGAGGACTGAGGGCTTCTTAGTGCCCTATGAGCCCGGAGGTTAGATCATGGGAAGAAGCGCGGACTTCGGGTTGAAGAAAGGACTATTTACCCTGACCCGGAAGGAATAAGGACTTGTGGACTGTTGGGCAGAAACACCCGGTCAGGGAGTATAAAGGACTATGGCAACTCCCAGACAACGAGCTGAGCTGGGTGGAAGGGCGGCAACGCGTCTGGGAGCTGGAGGATTGGTTTATTTGAGAATTTTTGATTTATATGAGTATTGTGGTGGAGAGTGTGCTTTGTGCACTGTGGAAGAAAAATAAAGTCAACATTTGGACTTTTACCTGGTGTCTGGAGTCGTGGACAGGGGTTCAAGGGAGGAGAGCGCCCTATTGTTCACAGTGGCGTAGCCGGCAGGATACTCTAGCGTCGTTTGCAGAAGACCTGAATAAAATATTTCTGTGGGTAACGAAACCTGAGAAGACTACAGAATCAGGAATCACCACATGCATTGCTAAAACCCGAAAAAACCGAGTCCAAAATGGGAAAGAAGAAGGGCAAGCAAAGCGACAAGCGCCAGCGGAGTGCGTGGGGTGCAATGGCCCGGCAGCTCACAGGAGTTAAGGAGAGGCCTTACAAGTCGGAGAAACCTCCAGGAAGCAGCGATCTCTCTAAGGTATGCGTGCGGGAGCGACATTAAAAATCCATTTATTGTTTCTCACCTTGTCCCATGCATGTACCTTGGAGATGACCACCTGGAGGCTCCGAGGGAAAAGGAGACTGCCCGACGGCGAAGGCCTTCTCCTGTCGAAACCAGGCCTAGAAGTCAACTTCCGCATGATGGCAGCCGACGAGGGACCACGGTAGCAAACCCGGTGCATTCTGGGAAGAAGGAGCTCCGCGTCCTGCTGTTTGCACCTTGAGCCAGAAGGAGCGGACTTGGTCTTTCCGAAGAGGAAAGGGGAGGCGAGCAAGGCACGCTCAACCCACAAGAAGGTAAGGAGGGTAGGGGAAGTAGCTGATCGGGATGTCAAAAATATTAAAGACAGACCGCAGTTAAATGAAGAAGGCAACTCGACCCTCTGAGAACTCCAAGTCCCAGAAGTTCTCGCGAGACCCGCCAGAGCACGTGCCTGAACGAGGTGCTCATTGGCTCCCGGCCGTCAGAGAAGACAGACAAGGAAGTAAGTCTTATGCGGTCGAAATAAATAATTATATAAACTTGGGAGCTTGAAGAAACTAATGAGCCCGTGAAGCGAGGTGTCTTACAGGTCCTGGCGACCATTGAAAAGATCGCCGGGGATTTGGGAGCTGCAGCCAGAGAGCGTTGGAGAAGGTGAGGGGCCTAACGCGGCGTTTTGGTTGGGAGCCTCCGTAATGAATGATGCTTGGTGATACACAGGTAAGCGAGACCCATATCGTACATAATAGAGGGACGTGTGATCGGGCCCGCGTTTAATAAGTAGCGGGTGCCAACACACAGCGTACCCTACAAAGAGGCGATACGTTAACCGGAGTGGTCAGCGGAAGGGCTAATCGATCCGGGGCAGCTAGACAGTGCTGATTCGGAGCGAGGCGACCTAAGACGCCGCCACCGGTAATTTGTAAATCAAGAGGGGTACAGACAGTAAAGGGGCTCTCTTCTTGTAATAGAGAGACTCAGACTATATATAAGCCCCAGATTAAACAGGAGGGCTCTAAGATTAAACCGAGGTCTCCTGACAAGAAAGAAAAAGAGACAGAAATAGAAAGCACCGTTAGGCGGCAGGGTTTCTCTCCCAGCAAAAGGCGGACCTAACATTTCCTTATTGTTTTCAGTCCCGTGAGAGAATACCAGGAGGACAGAGGCAGTGTTACGGGTGCCGAAGGTTGGGCCATATTTGGCGGAACTGTCCTTGGAGAGAGGGGGACAAGATGTCGATTTGGAATAATATTCCCCCTAGGTTCTCCAGGGACCAAGATGTTCGTATTAATCAAGGCTCAACCAGGACGTCCTCTTGGAAGAAGACTTCCCTCTCGGGGCAGGCCGCTCCGAATAATAATTTGAAGCCTGGGGGAATACTGTGAAGGATGGCGGCCATTTATCCCGGCCAATACCCCAAGCCGCCAGGTGGAGCCCTCCTTGCAGCGTGGAGGTCCCCAGAAGACCAGCAGGGCATCATGGACAATGGAGTTTTTATGCAAAGCCCTGCTGGATGCCGTGGGGGCCACAGGAGGGAGCTGCAGGGAGGACCGAGGGCTTCTTCGTGCCCTGTGACCCGGAGGTTACGTCATAGGAAGAAGCGATGGACTTCCGGGTTGAAGAAAGGACTATTTACCCTGACCGGAAGGAACAAGGACTTGTGGACTGTTGGGCAGAAACACCTCGGGTCAGGAGTATAAAAGGACTATGGGAACTCCCAGACAACAAGCTGAGCTGGGTGGAAGGGTGGCAACGCGTCTGGGAGCTGGAGGATTGGTTTATTTGGGATTATTGTTGATTTATATGAGTATTGTGGTGGAGAGTGTGCTTTGTGCACTGTGGAAGAAAAATAAAGTCAACATTTGGACTTTTACCTGGTGTCTGGAGTCGTGGACAGGGGTTCAAGGGAGCGAGAGCGCCCCTATCGTTCACAATATATATATATAGATATGAGAACAACACTCATATCAATGACAAAACAATTACATTAACAATCATGTTACGTTATTTTTAAAATTTTTCCTTTTCTTTTTCATACCTTCTTTAACACACTACTTCGCTGCGAAGCGCGGGTCTTCTGCTACAGTAGTTAGAAATAAACTTGATGCATTAGGATTAAGAGTCAAGATGGAGGTAAAGAATTTAGGGGTAACTATTGACTCTGACCTTAATTTTAAATCACATATTAATCAGATTACTAGGACAGCATTTTTTCATTTAAGAAATATAGCAAATGTTAGAACTCTTATAACACTGCAAGATTCTGAATAATTAGTTCACACTTTTGCTTTCAGTTGGCTAGATTACTGTAAGGCACTTCTCTCAGGATGACACAAAAAAGACATCAATCGATTGCAACTAGTGCAGAATGCAGCTGCTAGAATCTTAACTCGGAAATGAAAATCTGAGCACATCACCCCAGTTTTGATGTCACTACACTAGTTACCTGTGTCATTTAGAATTGACTTTAAAATGCTGCTTATGATTTACAAAGCCTTAAATAATCTTGCTCCATCTTATATTTTGGAATGTCCTACACCTTACACTCCAAATCGTAACCTTAGATCTTCAAATGAGTGTCAACTTAAGATTCCAAGAGCTAAACATAAAAGAAGTGGTGAGGCAGCCTTCTGCTGTTATGCACCTAAAATCTGGAATAACTTACCAATAGGAATTCGCCAGGCTAATACAGTGGAACACTTTAAAACACTGCTGAAAACACATTACTTTAACATGGCTTTCTCATAGCTTCATCTTAGTTAAATCCTGATGCTCTGTATATTCAATTAATTATCATTATTATTCATGGTGACTCCAAAATCCTTACTAACCCTTACTTTCTTTTCTGTTCTTTTTCTGTTTTTCTGTGGTGGTGATCTGTGCCACCACCACTTAATCAAAGCACCGTGATTTTCTTACATTGATGGATTAAAGGTCAGAAGTCCACATGATAATCATCATCAAATTCTTCCGTCAGAACCCTGAATACAACGAGGACTGATTGAGGTAATTTATGTTAGGTAAAATACCTAGTGTGGGCTGGGCGGTCTTGTGACCTGGAACCACTGCAAATTTTA
>NW_024381661.1:0-15237 GCF_016835505.1 Polypterus senegalus
TTTCTTTAAGGCCAAAAGTCTGGTGTCATCTTGATAATAATCTCTCCTTTCTTTCACACATCAATACTATTACACGATCTGCTTACTTCCACCAAACCAATATCAACCGCTCCGTCTCCTCTACCCCACACTCTGCTGCAGTTCTTGTTCATAGCCTTGTCACCTCTCCTTGGACTATTGTAACCTCTTCTTTTGGTCTCCTCAAAACTCTTCACAAACTTCAACTAGTCCAGAACTCAGCGCGTGATACACGTGATCTCCTTCTACTCACCATATCATTCTGTTCTGCATTATCTTCACTGGCTCCCTATCAAGTTCCGCATTGAGTTTAAAATCCTTCTGCTAACCTTTAAAGCTATTCATGATTTAGCCCCTCCATATCTGTCTGACCTTCTCCACATTGTCACCCCTTCCCGTACTCTTAGATCATCATCCTCAATTAAATTGACTGTTCCTTCTGCTCGTCTTTCTACAATGGGGAACAGAGCTTTCAGTCGTTCCCCCCTGACTTTGGAATGCACTGCCTCCTGAGATTAGAAACATTAATTCACTTTCTCTGTTTAAGTCTTCAGTTAAAACTCATCTTTTAATCATGCCTTCTCTATGTAAACATTGTACTGTATTGTTTGTTGGTTGCTGTGCATAATGTACGTGTGTCCTTGAGTGTTTGAAAGGCTCTATAAATAAAATGTATTATTATTATTATTATTATTAAGCGCGAGTCGGTTGGGAGAGGGGGGAACGAGAGAAAAAAAAAGATCAGAAAGAAAGGAACGGAGGTTAGCAGGGAGCGAGGAAGAAAAGGAGGTTCAAAACGGAGTGTGTGGTAGCTAGTGAACGAGCGCTCATGGGCAGCGCGGGAAGTTGGGTGTTGGCCGACACCTAGGCGTAGAGTTGATGTTGCTCCGGCTGGCGATCAGGCAGCGGAGTGACCAGGGAAAGGCAACTGGCCGTGAGAAGACCGGAAAGGCAGCGGGAGTCGCAAGGCTGGGAGCTGCAGTCCGTGGTATGGGCGTCCTGTAGACCAAGAAGTCCAAGTCTATGGACTGGGATGAGTGCCAGACCGGAACCAGGATCGGAGGTCTCCAGACCTGTGTTAAGGGTGTATGGGAGAAAAGGGCAGCGCTCTGAGAGGCCTGCCTGCGCATAGTCTAGCGGGAGAAGCAGGTGAGGCGTTGACAGAAAGATGCACCCATCTTGTTGATTTTAAAGACTGCTTCCGTGAAAACGTTTTAACCTCGATTTTAAAGGATTGTTTTTTTTTGTGTATTTTTAAACCTCCACATGTCTTTTATTAGTTATTTATTGAACTATTTTTTGAAGCACTGCACTTTACTGAACACTTTGTTTTTTGATTGTCTTTTAATAAAAGCACTTTGTACATTTATACCATGCCCTTGCTCAATTGTTTATTGCCTGAACTGTCTAGCTCATCGGTGACATTACCGACAGTGTTGGGTTCAAGGGCTTCCAAATAGCAGATGGGAGCGTGGAGCCAAACCCGCATCGTCACAGTGAGAATTACCAGGAATTTAAATTGGGTTTGTCTACTGTCGCCCTTAAAGATTAACACACACACACGGGGCCGGATTAAGATGAAATTCTGCAGCACAAAAAAGGCCAATTTTTCTCGGCACTGGTGCGTGTGCATTCGACTCTCACCGATACATGCGCACTCAGACCGACCGAGTTCTTAATGTTTGGATGCAACCAGCCAGCCTTTATTGAACATGAATAATAATGCACATAGAATCGTAACAACTCGAGATTAACATCAAACTATGTAACATCAACATTCAATAGCAAATGTCTGAAAAGTACAATTAATGGAGAAAACCTAACAATGAAATACAGTAATCCCTCGCTATATATCGCGCTTCGACTTTCGCGGCTTCACTCTATCGCAGATTTTAAATGTAAGCACATCTAAATATATATCACGGGTTTTTCACTGGTTCGCGGCTTTCTGCGGACAATGGGTCTTTTAATTTAGGTTACATGCTTCCTCAGTTTGTTTGCCCAGTTGATTTCATACAAGGGACGCTATTGGCGGATGGCTTAGAAGCTACCCAATCAGAGCATGTATTACATATTAAGTAAAACTCCTCAATGCTATAAGATATGCTTCCTGCGTGGTGCTTGATTGTTTGCTTTTCTCTGTCTCTCTCACCCTCTCTGACATTCTCTGCCTGACGGAGGGCTGTGAGCACAGAGGCTGTTTGCACAGAGGATACCGACGCTCCCTCTACAAAATGCCGCTTTATCAGCTGCTTCGCATGTTTAAGAATCATTAGATTGTTTTGGTTGTTTGCTTTTCTTAGCTGGTCTCTCTGACATTCTCAGCTCCTTTGAAGGAAGACATGTTGCATTCTTTTAATTGTGAGAAAGAACTGCCATCTCTGCTTGTCATGGAGCAGTTTAAACTTTCACTAAAGGGTGTTATTTCATGTCTAAGGGCTCTAATAATGTTAACAGTGTGGGGAGTTTATAGGGCTTAAAAATATAAAAATAACCATACAAACATATAGTTTCTACTTCAGATTTTCACCTATCGCAAGGGTCCTGAACTAACCCTCATTGGAGAGGATTACTGTACACAAAATTTTGCAATTATCTTTAATAGAGTAAGAAAAATGAATATGCAGAGACATTGGGTCAAAGTGACTCTTGAGGGTAAAAAATTTGTCCAGAATTTAAATGTCATAATAGCCAGAATTCTTGAGGATTTTAAAATACTAAACATCCCTCCAGGCCCCGGGCGCTTTTAGTTTTACCTTTACAGATAACCACTTAAATAGCCATGATTTTACTGTACAACTAACTTCTCAAGTGAAAAATTTACTATGTGGCACTTGCTGAACAATAATAAAGTGGCAAGAATCCCCAAGATATTGCAAAAACGCAGCTAAATTACTAAATAAACTGTTTAATGTAAATTGATAGCATTAACTTGAAATCTTCGGTTAACAATAAACACAACGAGCGTTATAGTTAAGTCAGAGCGCAAAGAACAATAGTAACTGTATAATAAGTACGCTGTGTCTAGGCATCAAAAGTCGACTCCAAATTTCATTCTAAGAATTATTTTTGGGGTTAATATAGCAAAGGAAAACTGTTCAGCTTCTGGAAAATTCTCCTCTGTTTCATCTGGGCCTATTTCAGGAATGGGCCTAATGCTGCAGCATCAATAGCACCCGGAGGTGGCAGGGTGCACTAAACTTTCCTCTGTTTCTCAGGACCAGATATGGAAAACCTGCCTGATTTCCAGCATAAGACTTCTAGTTCTGGCATCATGAAAACATCAAGTCAAAGCAAACTTTATTGTCATCTCAACCATATATACAAGTATAAGACTGGACAAATTGCAGAGCTCAGGGTCCACAGTGTAACAATATGAAATGCAAATAAAAATGTAAAATTTAAATTCAATTAAAATTAAAACACACAGAGCGCATGGTGGCACAGTGGGTAGCGCTCTGCCTCTCACAGTTAGGGAGGGTCCTCCCGCGTGGAGTTTGCATGTTCTCCCGTGTCTCGGGGTTTCCTCCCACAGTCCAAAGATATGCAGGTTAGGTGCATTGGTGATCCTAAATTGTCCCTGGTGTGTGCTTGGCATGTGTGTGTTGACTCGGTGGGCTGGCGCCTGCCTAGGGTTTTGTTTCCTGCCTTGTGCCCTGTGTTGGCTGGATTGGCTCCAGCAGACCCCCGTGACCCTGCGTTAGGATATAGCAGTTGGATAGGATGGATAAAACACACACAAGACAAGACAAAGTAGTAAGCAATATGAACATTGATGCAATGTATGGTATTGTGCAATCTAGATACATAAATATAGTCAATAAATATGTAATATAATAAATAAATAACAGATAATACAGCACAGTGTGAGGTAGTACAGAAATGGCAGCATGACTCTGTGAATGATAATAGTTGTTTAAGACGTGTAAACAATGACAGGTCAGAATATTTCACAGCAGAAGGATGTCAAAAGAATGTCAAAGTGCAGTGCGTCACTCAGTCCTGGCATCCAAGACGCATAATTTCTGGGACCTAGGGCCTCATGTATAAACGGTGCATACACACAGAAATGTTAGTAAGAACGTTTCCGAGTCAAATTGCGATGTATAAAACCTAAACTTGGAGTAAAGCCACGCATTTCCACGGTAGCTCATACACTGTCATAAGCAAGTTCTGTGCTCGGTTTTGCAGACTGGTGGTGCCCAGCGTCAAAGCAGTGCTACTGTTCCTGTGTGGTTATCATTTCTTTTTAGATCCACATCCCTGTGACTTTACAAATACCCTTAAATTAACCACATATTGTTTATTAGTTTAAGGCATCTGATTGTAATTAACTTATAATAATATAATGGTCCGACGATCGTGCAAACTATTCCAAATACCATAACTGCTTTAGCGTGGTACTCCTCTGCACCTTCTTCTTATTCTTTCAGTTGCTCCCGTAAGTCTTGCCACAGTGGATCATCTTTTTCCATATTACTCTCACTGCACCACTTGGAGTATTTATATGACTGTATCTGAGTGGGCAATCAAAGATCTACAGCAGATGATTGGAAAGAGAATTATCAGTATACAGCATCAAGCACATGCTGCCTCAGCCATGCTGTCTATTTGAACTGCTCTCATCACGGCAAACACTTCAGAGCCTTCCCTGTATGGACTTCGCCGTTCAGAAACAGTTGCATCCGAGACTCTAAAGCACAATCAGTCCATCAACTGCTCCTTGTAGGACTGTTTGCACTTATAAGTACAATCACCTCACTGTAAGCGCGCGATACAGTTATAATATTGCACAACCTGAGCCACTTTATAAGCGCAGTTTACATATGATGATGATATTATTTTAAAATGAAATGAAGCAAAAATATTATTATACTAGCCTTTGCGTGTTAAAGTTGTCTGTGAAGGGCTCCCTGTTTCACGCGCTGCCAGTCGTGAACTGGGCCCTTCGTCATACAGCATTATGATTTTTATATGGGAAAACAAAATTACAAAAGAAACCCTTTTGGATATTGATTCGATAGGAACGCCACTCGGAATCGCTGTCGAATCGTAATTATGTGATGGTGTAGGAGCATTTCTGCTTCTGTCGTTCACAGTCCGTCTTTTCTAGCGCTATCATTTCCTTTCACGATGTCTTCTCAACCTTTCTCCAATCTGCAGGTTGCTTTGTGGCAATCAAAGAGTAAGGCAATATACACGGAGCAATGGTTATAAAAGGGGACACATAGGTATCAGGCTCTTTAAAGCATAAATAGGATCACTTCACTGACATGTGAGCAAGCCACGGTACAACTGTGAGACGCAAGAGCACTCGCCGCTACAAAGTAATAATAATAATTTCGAGCGGCTATTCACGTTGTCATTCATTTTACCCACTGACTTTCTTTCATTCATATGTTACATAGGCACTGCATCTTTTAATCTTCGCATCTCATTCTCTAACCAGGCCTCAGGAGCTAACCAGCGCAACACTGTCCATCACCCTTTTTAGTTATTCCGACACATTATTGACAGCCGTGGAGTAACAACAACATACTAAACTGTAAAGGTGGTCTCGCGATGGTCTTAGCGGACAAACAAAGATCTAAATTAAGATCTCTTTAGTTAATTTAAAGCACAACAATTTGTTTAGTTTGAATGCCTGTGTTTTGAGGTGTGACTGGCGTACTACAGTCTTCAGTAGTATAAGCCTGGAGGAGATTCTTAATGCAATGCCTATGTTTTAGCTGTCTCTCTACTGCCATCTAGTGCTTCTCCTTCTAATTCATTCGCTGGACAAACAAAGATCAAGATCAAATGAAGATTATATATAGAGATTATACAGAGAAAATGTTAACATCATTTAAATAATCTATATTGTTAATAATTCAATATGTGAGGACACTGTGTGCATGGCCTAGTGAGGTGCTTGTGTGCTTAATTTCACGGATTGATCCTGCCTCACGCTGTTATTCTTACTGGGCTGGTGTGGACTGGAAGGACAGATGGATAGAATAATTAAACACGTACTGCAAAGATATTTCAATGTTCCTTAAAAGTTTTGAAGAATCGGCGTTCTGAGTTTATAAATGGCTTAATGTCTATTACTGAGCTGACTGTGTGGCGATTGGTTACTTGGAGAAAGAAAAGTAAGGACAGGAATTGGAGGTTAGTACATTTCAAAGAGACAGTACTGCTGCAATAAATTATTTCATCAAAGGTCACACAGCAGCAAGCATCTTGCATGAGACAGGAACAATCTCTGCACAGGTGCGCCACCTACGTCACTATCACTGCATCACCGTGTTCCCATGTTTTAATAACGTGCTTTAACTCCTATCATCATGAAAATGATATCACGTATGCATCTCAGTATTTTAATTATTCAGAGAGCTGTAATATCACAAATGTAATGGATTCTGTGTCCTGTCGGAGGAAGAGAACGCCGTTTAAGAAGCACGTGAGTGATTCACACATGGAGCACATAGAAGATCAAATACAAAACAAATCATTTAAGCAGCTACTTTAGTTACGATGGGATTGAGAAACTAGTAAGTTAAAGATTTTAAGATGAAGTTTCACGATGTTCTACTTTAATAAGAAAATAAACTATGTGATTAAAGTGGAAATTTCAGATTAAAGTTGACACTTCCAAGCTTTTTCTCACTGTGTCCCTATTTTTCTTTTTATCTATGCTTACGATCGCCTTTTCACGGCACTTTGAAATCTGACAACTTCTTTTTTATTTCGGGCTCTGTGCGACTTTGTGAACTTGAGCATTCGAGTTTCTCTGACACGCTATGTCACTCGATCACCTTTCCTTTCTTTTGTTGTTTAAACCAACAAATAGTATGTTTTTCTTTGACTCCATTTGGTATTCGCTGAAATTCTATTTTCCCCATGCTTTGCCAATTGACTTTTCACAGAACACTGGCTTAAAGGATATTTATATGATTTGCATATTCTAAAGGCGTAATTCTGGGAAGAGTTGGGTAAGAGCCAGGCATGTGCATGTACGTTAATTTTCATGCTGACTGGGATTTATGAAAGCGGAAGAATATGGAAGCTGGCATACACACAGATTTATTCATCTGGATTTTTGGCATAGCACATTTCCGCTTTGTGCTTAGCCCTGTTATAGACAATTTTACGAGGGCATTATGCATGATGTCCTGGTCTATAAAAAACCCATTTTAACTCAAGGGATGAGTTCAAGTTGAGAACTTGACTGTGCACTTCAGTGCTTATTCAAAACCATTGCAAGGTATAATCATGGGGGGGCTGCCCAAACCTTTCTGTGTGTCCGGCTGATTAATTTCACACTTGGAAAATATAAAGCAGCATGGTATTTATTAATATATATTAATACCAAACAGAAGAAAATAAAATAGATCGCAAAGTCTGGATCTAAACAGTCTTAGAAAAGCTTACTGAAAATCAGAAGGTTCAAGGGGTTAACGTCCTGGGTGGCTTTTGGTTTACTATCGAAGTGGTCCATAGGTTCGTTTTCTGACATCCATACAGATGGTCTCCGTCTCTTGATCTCTGAGCGGCCCCTTCTGTTGTTGTTTTCTTCTTTTGGTGTATCAGACAAACCTATTTATGTTAAAATGCACATTAGGTTCTCGGAACGTGACACTGCATACATTTGATTGGCTATCTTGTGTGATGGAGTGATTCTGATGAAACTGTTTGATCTTTTAATTACCTCCGCATTCTTTCCTTTCCAAAACCGTAAACTAATTTGGTAATTTCATGTCCTACAGTGTCCAACCGTTCCTAGGTTATAAATTAGTTAAAACAGGTTCTTCTGTACTTATTTCTCATTCCCAGGTCATAAAGTAATTGAAAAAGAAAGTAGATGGAACAGATGCATAAATTACTGGTACAGTACAAAAGGTTTCTTGCAATGCCACTAATTTAAGTCCTGTAAATTCAGTTCATCCTGCTTCGTTTGAGCAAAATAACTGAAATTTAATAGAAACAGTTTAAAGGTGAAAAACTGAAAACATTCCACAGCAGAACACTTGAAAGCTGTTAAGATTATGTCATTTGTGAGAAAATAAGTGAAGTGAAGTGAAAGACAAACTTTATTACAGCGGTTAACCATAATGGATACCAGGTGTCTCATTTATGAAACTTCACGTGGAACTGAGAGTGAAAATCAGTGCA
The DNA here is from genome assembly GCF_016835505.1 of Polypterus senegalus. NCBI lineage: Eukaryota > Metazoa > Chordata > Cladistia > Polypteriformes > Polypteridae > Polypterus > Polypterus senegalus. Next base: position 8,173 of record NW_024381661.1, read on the forward strand.
CGCCAAACAAACTGGAAAATGCAAAATTATTTATAAAATCTGGCATTTCGCATTTCTACAAAATTTACTGTTTACTTTCTCATATATGAAATATAGGAAAGTATTGTAATTATCCAAAACTTCGATGTTGAGATTTTGATGAATCTGAGCGTTTTAGACCTCCTGACTTTCTGTACAGTATATGAAGTATAGGGAAGGTATTAGAATCCTCCAAAAATTCCATTTCAAGATTTTGATGAATCTCAACGTTTTAGACCCCCATGATTCAGAAAAACTATTTTTAAATTTTGTCTGTGTGTGTGTATGGGGGGTGGGGGGAGGAAAGTAATGCAATCGTCCAAAAATTTGATGTCGAGATTTTGATGAAACTCGACGTTTTAGACCTCCATGAGTCCGAAAAAAATATTTTTGAAAATATGTCTGTGTGTGTGTATGTAAACACGATGACTTGACTTTGCTTTCACTTAGGTCAACCAAATTTTGTATACAAGTATTAGGTACAAAACATAAATTTCTATCAATTTCTATGCTATTTCCACTAACTGGAAGTGGTACTTTACCTTTATTCATGCGGCAGGACTCCAATTTATTCAACTTTACTTTTATAACAATTGTTCAATAAATTATTGATTTGATTTGATTTGTTGTTAATTGTTCTTTAATGTACATAATATAAAAATATAATCATTGTCGGTTTACTCCTGACTTTTATAAATCACAATCACCTTCGTGGAATGTGTGTAAGTGAATACCTCCTGAAACATCCAAACATGAGGTATGCTAATCAACCACATATTTATGCAGTGACAATGCTGAGAACTTCATTGGCTGATAGAGCACCTTCACCCTCCTGAAATATCGAGACCCTACCACCTACACTCAAGAGTATCTGTCGTTACTTCACAACACATGTACAGCTTTATATCCTTTATATCACCTCTCCTCTGCATTCTGGGGCTTTGGAAAAGGGTCAGGTGCCAACATCTGAAATGGACATCCGCTATCCCCTGGCAGTTGTAATGACATGATTGCTGTAACAGTGAATAGTGTGGGCAGGGCACACACACATACCAAGCACACACTAGGAACAATTTAGAATCGCCAATCCACCTAACCTGCATATCATTGGACTGTGGGAGGAAACCCACGTAGACACAGGGAGCACATGCAGACTTCATGCAGGGAGGACCCAGAAGGGGAACCCAGGTCTCCTTACTGCAAGGCAGCAGTACTACCATTGTGCCACGCCGTCCCTTAATAGAAATATTATTATAAAAAATATATAATATAATTATAATAAGTATAATAAATCTCATATATATTTCTCTATATAGTTCGTCCTGCTTCCTCTTAAAACTCGGTCCCGCCCACACATTTCTCCATTCCTATTCGTCCTCTTCCAAACCCTTCCCATGCTGCCTGTGGCCTCCCATACACCCCACGCTGTTTTTCTCGATTCCTATTCCTCCTTTGGACTACTGCGTTCTCCGCTCCTCTCATGACCCCATTGGTGTCACCTCACCGCCCGATATTTAGCCCGACTGTGTGACCTTTCCTTCGGCCACGTCTGCACCTGGGAGTCTTTTCCGTAGCCTGCTACAGGGAAGGTACTCTGTCTACCATTTCCATTGGTTTCGCTCCTTGCTATTTCGTTATACTGCGACGGTTGTTTCCTAAGCCTTTGTTATAAAATGAACGACAGCATCTTCTCTGTCGATGGGTTTTTGTACAACGTCATCTGTATTCCGGGATCCGGCAACTGCCTGTTCCTATCAGTGGGTTATTTCTTGGACACAAACGGTTGAGAAGGCAATGCACTCTCTCACGACATAGGACAGTAGATTTCATTGCATCACATTGGGACAGTTTTGGGAGCGTTCATCCTGTTATTCTATCAACCCTAAGTCGAGTTATCACAAGAAGTCACAAGTACTATCAATACATGGCAACATCTACACTTTATGGTGGTGAAGATGAAATTCAAGCTCTTTTCGAGAGTAGATCTTTCAACTCATTATCTGTTGTCTCCAGCAAAACACCTATCCACAACTGCGTCTTTCAAAAGTATTTCTTTCTTCTTGATTTCTAAATTCCTTTCTCACTGTTTTTCGTTCCTATTCTTACAAAGCCGTATGACAGCGGCATCCACCAGTTATAATATATTATAATAAGTTATAATTACAGACACTGTAGATGATTCAAATTTTGTATAGATATTTATTATGATAAAAGAAAACAGAAATTGCGGTGGCAGTGGTAGCGCTGCTGCCTCGCAGTTAGAGACCGGGTTCGCTTCCGGGTCCTCCCTGCGTGGAGTTTGCATGTTCTCCCGTGTCACGTGGGTTTCCTCCGGGCACTCGGTTTCCTCCCACAATCCAAAGACATGCAGGTTAGGTGGATTGGTGATTCTAAATTGACCCTAGTGTGTGCTTGGTGTGTGTGTGTGTTTGTGTGTGTCCTGCTTTGGGGTTGGGACCCTGCCCAGGATTGGTTCCTGCCTTTGCCCTGTGTTGGCTGGGATTGGTCCAGCAGACCCCGTGACCCTGTATTCGGATTCAGCGGTTAGAAAATGGATGGATGGATTACTCAATCGAAGTAGTATTTTATTTAAACAGCCATTTGAGTTTTGGAAATATACTGTAAATGTGTACTCAATATTAAAACTGTATTCAATATAACAATAACAATAATAGATTTTATTTTAATTTATACATTATGGGGTTTAACAATAACGTGTAAACATTTTAACATGCCATGTAAATATAAAGATTTAATGGGAACAGCAAGCTATTACGTCCCCTTTGTGTCCCTGGTAATACATTTAATTTTATTTTTTTTCTATTTCGCTAAAAAATATCATAATTAAATGTAGCTAAATGTAGTTTTACCTACAGCAATTTATTGCAACAAATATTATTTACTGTAATACTAACATTTTTTCTATGTTTTAGGCGACTATAACTCTTTTACTTTTACGGTAATGCATATGTAATCATGAAAAATTCCACCACCGTTTGACCTCCCTAAGTGCAAAAATATCATTTTAATATAAAGTATGATTATAAATAGGGCGTTAAGTTGGCGCTGTTCTGATTAGGAGACCGGGGTTAACTTCCGGTCCTCCCTGTGGGTTGCATGTTCCTCCCTCCAGGCTCGTTTTCTCCCACAGTCCAAAGACATGAAATTAGGTAGATTGGCGATTCTAAATTGGCCCTAGTGTGTGCTTGATGTGTGGGTGTGTCCTGCAGTGGGTTGGCACCCTGCCCCGGGGTTGGTTCCTGTCTTGTGACAGTGTTGGCTGGGGTTGGCTCCAGCAGACCTTTTGTGACCCTGTGTTTGGATTCAGGGTTGGATAATGGATGGATGATTATAAAGAGAAAACGATTGTGTATCAGTATTATCAATGGTTACTGTATAAGAGAAGCAAAGAGATATGACATTTGAAATATTGTGCAACTGGAGTGGTTCTTTTCCTCCATCTCAGTATATGAGAAAGACAAGGAGAGCACTCCCAATTTTATTTCTGTTGTTATAATCACATTGTATCTATTTTCAGATTTTTTTTCCATTTTTTTATACGTTTCATAGATATTTTACTTTGTATTTTTTGGTTCTTGTAATGTAATGTGTGGTTGTAAGACGCAGTGAGATAATTAAAAGTGGGTACTATATGTTCTTGGAAACCCTTAACATTTATATATATAATATTGATTGTGAATTTATTGTACTGACCCCAGCCACTGAGCCTCGATGTTTGCCAGTCACATCTTGGATGAATGTCACCAGTTATGGTTAACAAAAGCAGTTCCATTCTCGCTAGGTGCACTTTTTGCAATATGGCGCAGTCAAGTGCCCTGATTACTTTAGAGAACATTTGAACATTAGAACCCTCAGGACGAGAACAGGCCATTCAGCCCAACAAATCTCGCCAGTCCTATCCACTTATTTGTTCCAAAAAAACATCAAGTCGAGTTTTGAAAGTCCCAACGTCCTTACTGTCTACCACACTACTTAGTTGCTTATTCCAAGTGTCTATCGTTCTTTCTGTAAAGAATGTTTCCTAATGTTTGTGCTAAATTGACCTTAACAAGTTTCCAACTGTGTCCCCGTGTTCTTGATGAACTCATTTTAAAATAAAAGTTTCGATCCACTGGACTAATTCCCTTCATAATTTTACACATTTCAATCATGTCTCCTCTTAATCTCCTTTTGCTTAAGCTGTAAAGGCTCAGCTCTTTTAATCTTTCCTCCTAACTCCCTCCCCTGTAGCCCTGGACTCAGCCCTGTCGCTCTTCTCTGGACCTGGAGACCCAAACTGACACAGGACTCCAGATGAGGCCTCACCAGTGTGTTATAAAGCTTGAGCAGAACCTCCTGTGACTTGTACTCCACACATCAAGGTGCTATATAACCTGACATTTTCTTAGCCTTCTTAATGGCTTCTGAACACTGTCAGGAAGTTGATAGCTGGAGTCCACTCACGACTCTAAATCCTTCTCATAAAGGTGTACTCTCGATTTTCCGACCCCCATTGTGTATTCAAACCTAACATTTTTACTTCCTATGTGTAATTCTTTACATTTACTGACATTAAATTTCATCTGCCACAAATCTGCCCAAGCCTGTATGCTTATCCAAGTCCTTCTGTCATGATATACAGTTCAAATTATCTGCTAATCCACCTGTCTTGGTATCATCTGCAAACTTAACCAGCTTGTTACCTATATTCCTATCTAAATCATTTATATCTATTAAAATAGCAGCGGCCCCAAGCACTGACCCCCACTCTTAACATCGGCCAGTTCCTCACCATCACCCTCTGCTTCCTGTGTCAGCCAATTCTGCACCCATCAAAAACATCACCCTGAACTCCCACTTCTTTTAACGATGCCCAAACTCTCATGTGGCACCTTATCAAATGCTCCAGATAAATAATAGCATCTTCTCCACTTTGATCATATCCTTTTGTTGCCTCCTCATAGAATTCCAGCCATGCTGACTGTTCCTAATAACTCCTGTCCTTGCCATGTATGCTCAATCTTATCCTTAATAATTCCTTCCATTAATTTTCCAGTGATGCATGTTGTTTACTGGCCTATAGTTGCTTGGATCTGCTCTATCACCCTTTTTATATAAATTAATGATATTTGCCATTTTCCAGTCCTTCGGAATCTCTCCAGTGTGCAGTGACTTCCTAAAAATATGTGTCAAGGGTTTATATCTGTACTCACTCGCCTCCTTAAGAACTCGAGGATAAACTGGAACATGGCAGCAAATTGACTTTTTGATTGGCAAAAACATGTTATGTTTTATGTATGAACACCCACATCATATGCAACTGGATGTAATGCCTTGATAGTCGGTTAATGGCTTTCAGCACAGCAGGTATGACTGAGTGAAGCTGATCTGATCTGTCGGCCGGTTCTCTGAGAAGTGACAACAGGTAGCTGAAATAAACTGACAAAAAAACAAAAATGGTCATCCATGCAAATACACAGCATTAGCCCTCTTAAAAGGGAGGTAAAATAGAATCTGTGCATCAAGATAATCACTTCAAGTCAAGTTGGGGAGCATGCACTGGTACAGCACATTGCCGCACCCACTACATGTCGAAAAGCTCAGGATCCCGGTTGGCAGCCCACCAGGCAAACCACGGGGTCAGTCCTACCCTCCGGAAATGACCGTCCTATCTGCCACAGCCAGGTGTTACGTGGGCGACACCTTGGCCTGGTCCAGTCACTTGGGTCCCCAACAATGAGGATCTTATGAGCCGGACTTCTGAGGTGTAATACTGTATGTTTGTCACATTTTAATAATGACTCAGAGGTGTAAATTATACTTGTGAGTCTTCATTTAGCTGGTTTGACTGAAATGTTGAGTATTCGTGAGTCAGAGTTTGCTGGAAATAAACGCAAGCTTTCGTGTGAAGTTTTCTTTTATAAACTCCTGTCGCTTGCGTGTAAAGTTGCGTACGCACATTTTGGGCCTCTTTTGCACGTATCGGAAGCTTTATAAATGAGACTGTTCTCTTTGAAACAGTTGCCTCTAATGATCTTAATTTTTTTTCCTAGCAGGGGTTTTAAGCTACATTGATGCTACTATAGGGTGGTCAGATCTAATTATGCAATTTTCATTACGCTTATAACTTACATACTTTTGTTGCTGATAGATGGCAGCACCTGCCCTGTATTCCAAAATGGCAGGAAGACAGTTTGTCAGTCGAACAGCGGGTGCGATGTGTTCGCCTTTTCATAGTGCATAATTATTTTTTTTTTTTTATTTATTTATTAATTTTATTACAATCAATACATAGCAATCAAGTTTTTAAAAAAAAAAAAAAAAAGAATTATACTAAGAACAGATCGATCCCCACCCTTGAGAGAAGAGCAAGCCAAACTGATTAAATTTAAGGCTTTTAAAAATACCTAAATCAACAAATTCTATGTGCTTTAGAAATCATTTCAAAATATTACTGATTAGATCCTGCCATGTTTTGAAAAAAGTCTGCACAGATCCTCTAACTTTGAGTATTTGAGTTTTTCCAATTTTAAATAATATAACACATCAGTTTCCCACTGACTTAAAAGAGGAGAGTTTAGGTTCTTCCAGTTTATCAGAATAAGTCGTGCCAACAGTGTAGTAGATGCAATCACAGTTTGTTTGTCTTTCTCCACTTTAAGCCCCTCTGGAAGAACCCCAAACACAGCTGTTAATGGGTTAGAGAGGATTGTGAGTCCAAGACTGTCTGAGAGGTAATTAAAATTTTGTCCAGAATAATGTTAATTTGGAGCAGGCCCAGAACATGTGACCTAGTGAGGCTGGGGCTTGGTTGCAACGTTCAGGTTGGATCATGCCCTGGAAACATTTTGGAGAGTTTTGAGTGAGACAGATGTCTCGATTATAATTTTGAGTTGTATAATTGTGCTTTGCATATGGAGCTTGAGTGAATTCTCTGCATCTACTTTCCACTCCTTTTCTGATATATTAATTGAGAGGTCATTTTCCCAGTGTCCTCTTGGATCTTTGAAAGGAAGGGATTGTAAAAGTTTTATATATTGTAAAAAA
>NW_024381662.1:0-10501 GCF_016835505.1 Polypterus senegalus
TCCTCCCCACACTATGCGACTCTTCAATTCCACCCGGGGGAGTAAATGCGAACATTAATTTTATTTTCATTTTTTTCATTTTTTTCATTTTTATTGCTATTTAATTTGATATTGTTTCTTTGTATCAGTATACTGCTGCTGGATTATGTGAATTTCCCCTTGGGATTAATAAAGTATCTATCTATCTATCTATCTAAAAACATTTTTGTGAAAAGCTTGCATATATTTAGTATACTATGTAATATATAAAATATATTAATTTATTTAATATATGTATATATAATTTTTTATATAGATGTTTTAAATATAATTAGTAAAAACATTTTTATGTGTGTGTAATGTTTTCTCTGTAAATTCTTAATACAGAACATGTTATGAAAATTACCAAAAAATTATGATTTTTGTGTTGCAAATATTCAGTAATAAACCTAAAAGTGTTTTGCTATTATGTCTTCTGTATTTCATTTATATTTGTGAAACAACACAACTAATTAGGAGGAAACTAATTCAATTGCTGGTTAGTTCTTGAGGCATTCTAATGAAATGTGCTCAATTAAAAAAACATGTTGAATGAAAGTTAAATTATAAGTTAACTTTAAAAAATATTAATTAACATAAAATTAAAATTTTCAGGTATTTATTCAAATGAAATACCACTTTTTGAGTGTGAGAAATTACATTTCCTCAAATTAAATTCTTTCTTTGGTTAAACATTGATAAGTTGAAATGACACAAAAAAATGGGTTAATATTATACAAAAATATTCGTTGAGAAAAACTGATTCAATTGATTGTTACCACTTGGTGTTACCACTTACTACAATTACAAATGTGTAAATTTTTTAAGTTACACCAACAAATAATTTTTTACAGTGTATGTGTGTCTTGGGAACTGCAGGTCTGACATTGTAGTCAGCAACACAATAGCTCTTATTATGGATAAGCGTTACAGTGAATGCGTTGGTGTAAAGACCAAGAAATCGATGTGAGAGGAAGTGCCGTGTCATTAAATTTAACTTAACTTAAATGTGTTCAATTCACAGTATAGTTTTTTTACTTAGAATAAGTTATAAAAAATGTTTACATTTTAAGAAAAATAATAAGTTAACATTATTCTTAATTTTTTTATTGAATTAGAATTAAATAATCAATAAAATGGGTAAAACCCATTTTTTTTATTAAAGTAATGATTATTTTGCGTATAGCTAGCTATTTTTTTTATTATTATTTTTACATGCAAGATTTATTTATTACAGTGTACTTACTGAATGCAGCGTTTCATTTCCTATGTGTCAGATTAATTATTATTTAATATGTCATAATTCCAGATCAGACGTGAGCACAAGGAGAACATGGGAACAGGTTAAAGTGAAGTACAAGAATATACTTCAAACTGGCAAATATTGGTATATAACTATTTAAAGAATTGTTGACATAAAGAATCATATATAAGAAACATTAATTTTAAAGCTAATAAGAAGGAAGACAAGCCAAAAACAGATGGAGGTCCATGCGGTCCAGACCTAACCCCTGCAGAAAAGTTAGCTCCCCAGCAAAATGCCCATCGCCCTGTTTCTGAGGGCATTTTTTTTTTTGTTGGGTCAGTTGCAGGGAATGTCATCTCCCTAGAACTTGGGTCTGACCAACGAGATATTGACGAAGGTCAAATATTTGATGAAGACACTGTCTGAATATTCATCAGGAGAAGAGGTAAAATTTCCAAATGTTTGATCAAACTCCACTCTGATCAGTCCCATGTGCCCCAATCATATTTGAAAATCCTGGGTAATGAGAATGTTCGGCTGATTGTGAGATTCTTTATGGCACTGTGGGTGTTTTTGTCTGTGTACCTGCAATGGCATGACACGCATCTTTTATTGTCTGCACACGCAGGTGTCCAGGAAACAATATGAAAACCCGAAGGAAATATTTCAGAGCCAAACAGACTTTACGAATTGCCTGGCAAACTGCACTTTTAGACAGATTTTCCGCATCGCCTACAGTATATAAAAAAAGAGCCGCTTGCAAAAAAACCTCAAAGCAATGCACTGTCTGTGTGGTTGTGAGAGCCCGACTTCGTCTAGTCTGACTTCGAATATAAGGTGCTAATAAATCTTTGAGGTACAATATTCCCCCTCGGCTAAAGCGGTATCTTTCGAAAAGAATTTCCTCAGGGCGCAATAAAGGATCTTGCCGATCGCGCAAAACTCTCTATATGAAATTCTCTTCTTATAATTTGCGTACCGATATCAATTAGTAGCTCATTCATGAACGGCAAAGCCATGACTGAATGAATTCCACGTAAGGACACTGATTAAGTGTGTGAGCTAATCCTTGTTTACACAGAACAGACCTGCTCCGAGCAGGTTTGAGGATTTGGATCTGCTGCTATGACAACACATCCAGCAAGAGTTTCAAAAAACCGACAGATCAGGATCACGCCAAATCGTTAACAATTACATCCGGCTAAACGAGTAATCCACGTACGAAAAATACCCCCATGATGTTCTGGCTCCATTTTGTTTTGGGTTTAGCCATTTGCAAGACATGCACGGATTTTTAGAAGAAATGGTGGATTGCTGGAAGTTCACTATGTACTGCTGCCTCCTTAACTAAATTAATGTTTTTATTGGTTTGTGTTTTTCTGTTGTTGGGGTTTTTTTTGAGGGGAGGGAGGGGGTCTTATGTATAAATAAATATATAAACATTTGATTACTGATGTGTCCAATGTCCTTTTCCCTCCACCATTTAATAATCACAGTTTGGTACCTCATGACATGTAAAGTATAGTACGTATTACAGTTCTGATATATAAGATTATTAACGACACAGAATTGTTCTATTTGTTTTATTTTCATTTTACTCTTTATTCACACGTTAATACTGTATACATTAAATTTAAATCATGTTGGCAAGTTATGATGGTTGCATAATTGTTTTTTCCTTGGGATAACAGCGGGAACACTAAACTAGCACGCTCTAAACATCAGCGCTCTCGCTACGCTACCACGGCCATGATGCTAGTAATTACAATAACAGGCAAGCATTTACCTTGGTTAACTTGATCTGTTAAAATGGTAAACATGTTAATAAACCAACACAGGCCAGCCAAACAACGTGAATATGCACATGTTAACATGATTAAGAATATCCCATATCGTTCATTAATGGTAAGACTATAACTAGCAAACGTACCAACTTAGCAATCAGGAAACGACTCCCCGGTTGCAATTCATTGTTGTGGCTGACAGTGCGCGGTCTGCAGCCAGACCCTTTTGCGCGTGCCCGCTCACATCCTTTCGCGCCGCCTGCCCTTTGCGCGTTCGCGTATCCTCCAGACTGCCGCGGCCCGCTCAGTTCGCATTTCGCAAGCAGCAGAATGTCCTCCACTTTCAGCGCCCCGTATCTCTGTTATCTCTGCAAGCACACAGGCGCTGGAGATGTTAGCCGTAGGTGCTTCCAGCCTTTTATGCAGATGCAGCCTTACGAAAGTTTATGAACACGTTGAAAATACCCAGCTTTCAGTAAGTAGCGCCATAGCAGACGAAACCGATTTCCTTGCGTTGAGATGCTGTTATAAAAAGACGTCTACGAGGCCAACATGTCAACATGGATTCGAAATGGGAAATATCTGGGTTTGCTGGGATCTAAGTGGGCATGGGTGCTAAATGGGCAAATTCAAGGGTTATGATTGGGTTCATCTTGGGCTAACCATGAATATTCACAGGCTTTATTTGGGCTTCCCCATAAAGGTTTTTTGTGGGCATTGTCAAGGTTCCAGATAGGGGCTCACTTGGGGTAACCAGAAACCCTGATTGTTTCTAAATGGGCAAGCACAAGAGGGTTCTTTGTGGGCTGTATTGTAGGTCCCACCATGCTGCCATTTAGGCTGACCCATAAGTGTAAATGGGTTGAATTGGGCAAGCTCAAATGGGCCTATGTTGGGATATACAAATGAATGAAACTGGGGTCCACTTGGGCTAAATTGGAGTATTCAGGAGCGTTATTTGGGCTGCCCCATGAGGGTTCTTTGTGGGTATTGTCAAGGGTTTAGATAGGGGACTTACTTGGGCTAACAAAAAGTCCCAATAGTTTCTAAATGGGCAAGCCTAATAAGGTTCTTTGTGGGCTTTCTTGTAGCTCCACCATGGTGCCATTTAGGCTAACATAAACATTTAAATCAGCTTATTTTGTGATATACAAATGAATAAGACTGGGGTCCATTTGGGTTAACTATAAGTATTCAGGGCTTTATTTGGGTAAGCCCAAGAGAGTTCTCTGAGGGTGTTTTCAGGGGTTCTGTCAGAGTCTTACTTTGGCTAACAGGAAATATGGATGAATCCTAGTCGGGCAAGGCCACAAAGGGTCATTGTAAGATTTATTGCAGGGTCTGACAGCTTTATTCAATTTTTAACTCAACCTTACTCGCTGCTTTAAAATATAATCAGTTCTCATAAGGCATTTACAGTGTGTGTCAGTGATACAGTATTGGGGGGCAAAGGGAAGTTTACAGATCTATAGGTGAAGCTGATTAATCAATAATGCAACCATCTCCTTTGTGAAAACACTACGATGATGTGTGAGGTCCTGAATTGTATTTAATTGTATTTAAATTGAGAAACGATTGGTTTGTTCTGCTTGTCATATATTTAGGTGTCTTTATGGAAGCTTTGTTTACAGTCTCTAGAAAGAAACAGCATTTGATTTACACCCATTCCAAACTGAATATTTTGGGTTCATATTTAGACTTTGTACATATTATGTACATGTTAGACTATGTCAAATTTTATTTAAGCCACACTCTGTTTTCTGTATTGATGATGGGACTCTGTATATTCTTAGGTTGATGTTTGTGCGATGGAAGGTGACGTACTTTACTGTCCACAAACCAAACGCAGAAAGGTCAGAGCTGGTGTTGAAGAGCACTTGAAAGCAATGGGGTATACCAGGAGGACACATGAGGAGCAAAGTCCTGTCCCTGATGAGCATCACCAAGTAGACATGCCATCCAGATTCAGAGGGTCATCAAACGATTTTCATGAGCAACCTTATGTGGATGTCCCTGAATTGTCAGATGTTACTAATTTGTCACTACATGTACTTAGTCATAGCAATAGTTCTGACTCTGAGTCTTCTAACAATATGTCAAATTTCAGCATTGATACTAAGAGTCAACTGGCTAATATTTCACAGACATCTGTGTCTGGACTTCTAAAAAGCAGATTGCAGGTGAAGCTATTATCATTTTGACCTAGCCAGCGCAATTCTCTCTGAACTGTGAACTTAAGTAACTGCCTGATGTATTATCTTTTAAAATAAATGTAGATGGACTACCACTATTTAAAAGCTCAAATATGCAGTTATGGCCTATTCTTGGAAAGCTAAATGATGGACCTGATATCTCTGTGTTTGTAACTGGATTATATTCTGGAGTCTCTAAGCCTTGTTCTGTCGATGAATATTTACAGGCCTTCATTGATGATTTGAAATTTGTCAAACAAGAAGGAATATATTTTAAGGGAAAACACTTCAGAATTTTTCTTCCTTATGCATTTATTTGTGATGCACCAGCCAGGGCATTTATTAAATGTGTCAAAGGCCACACGGGGTACAACTCTTGTGAGCGCTGTGGTCAATAAGGGTTGTATGTCAGTGGTAGAATGACATATCCTGAAATGTCGGCATATCTGAGAACTGATTGTGATTTTGCACAAATGTCAGACAAAGAGCATCATGTTGGTATTTCTCCACTTAATGATCTTGGCATAGGGTTAGTCACCACATTTGTTCTTGATTATATGCATTTAATATGTTTGGGAGTTGTTAGGAAATTCATATTTTTGTGGCTAAAGGGTCCATTGACATGCAGGGTATCTACTGGTATTCTTAGTGGAATTTCAGACCAGATGAAATCTGTGAGGCAGTCCAGTCCAAGAACACCAAGATCTCTGTTAGATGTTTCACTTTGGAAAGCTACTGAATTTCGTCAGTTCTGGCTGTATACTGGCCCTGTTGTACTGTTTAAAAAGTTATCAAATGACAAGTATCTAAACGTTCTAGTTTTATCTGTCTCAGTGAGGATCCTTCTGAGTCCTAGTTTTTGTCTAGAGTATTGTGATTATGCCGAAATGTTGCTAAAGTATTTTGTTGAGAATTATTGGTGCATAATGTGCATTGCTTGATTCACTTAGCTCAAGATGCAAAAAAATGTGGACACCTAGACAATGTCTCTTGCTTTTCTTTTGAGAATGTCTTGGGCAAACTTAAGAGAGTGGTGAAAAGGCCACAAAATCCTGTTGAACAAATTGTGAGGCGTTTAAAAGAGTGACAATGTATCGCTACACATAAAGACAGAGGTGGGTATAATAAACCTGAAAGGAGACATCTGTCAGGACCTTCACCACCAGCATATGTGACCTGTTCACAACAGAAATATTACAAAGATAAGGACACTTTCATCCCCTGTTTTAATGGAGACAACTGTTATTATCACAGTGGCAGAGTTGCACTTGTTAAGAACATTTTGCAGTTTCCTTCCGGAGAAATACATTTTGTGTCTCAGTATTTTGACAAACATGAGCCTTTTTCTAATCATCCTCTTGCATCTTCATATTTGGGGACTTTCTGGCCAGCTGAATGTGCTGTCAGCAACTGATATGTCTAGGAAGATGACTCTGTTACCATTTCAAAACTCTTTTGTTGTATTACCACATCTTCATAATGGCTGAAGGTGTACATACAGTGGTGCTCTCTCTCTCTCTCTCTCTCTCACTCTCTCCTTCCCTCTCTCTCTCTCTCTCTTTGCTTCTTTTTGTGAAGTCACTGCTGCTGAGCACTGTAAAGCTCATGTATAAAGTGGTGGAATTCATAGTTGCCATCATTTCTACTAAGTGGCTCCATGGATCACAAACAGATACCTGCTGCTGGCCATCTGGGAATGTTGATGAAGCTATCAGAGAACACATTAACCCTGAAACAAACTGGAAGAAGTATAACATTTGTGTTTTGGGAGAGGCAGGTAAATTAAATGAAAATTTATTTTAGCTTTCATATTTTACCCTTCTGATCACCATCATCATTTACTCAATGAAAATTTTGTTTGTTTTATAGAGAATTATGCACAGGCCAGAAAATAAAACTAAAAAAAGCAGGGATGTCATCAGATTTACAGACTGATTCAGAAGCCAAGAAAGGAGCTCAGAAAAGAAGCTAAGATCTATAATTATTTAAGTATCAGCAGTTAGTGTAGTGATGATATATTTCCTGATAATAGAATAATGTTGTTTCCTTAAGAGGCATTAGCTCTCCGGAAAGTGTTCTTTTGAAACTGCGGCATGTTAAGTAACTGAAAAATATAGAAATAGGATATAAAAGGCGATATCCCTCCCATAGTGACTACGGCGGTACACAAATCACATGAGAGAAAAAGATATACTTTAGCTTTCTTTACTGACTATTTTACGCGGTTACAGAGGGGAAGCTTATGACAGGCTCTATCAAGGCGGGAATCTTGATCTACGCAGTCTGCCGTCTTTCGACACCACACTGAAAGGATTTTCCGGACGGATGACATCATCTTCCGTCCATCAGCTTCAAAGTGTATTGGCAGTAGGTCCATCCTTATATACTGGTTGCTCCATGTGCAGGCTCTTTTTCTGGTCTCCAATCAAGGACAGGAAAGGACTCAACTCCACCTCGAAAAAATACAGGAATAGCACAATGCCTACTTGCAGTTCTCATTCTCCCAACAAGGAAAGAAGATTTTGTGCTGACAGAGGACAGATGTATACTATTCTGTCTTTAGGCTGACGATACAATCCTCCAGTTGTCTTTGGCTATCTAGTCCTACGGTTGGCTCGGCAATTCTAAATGCTGAGCCCCTGTGTACCATACTTGGTCTGCCTGTATGAATGAATCCATAACAGTGTGCACAGAGACAGTGACATTAAACTTAATATTATAACAAACATATAACAAATGTGTATGATACTATGTATCAATTATTGACAGTATTAATATCTGCAGCTGATTTATTTCTTATCTGTTATGCCATATCACCAACACATCCATTCCCTCCTCTTGACTCCTTAACCTGGACTTGTTACTGGTTACTGGACCCTCACCCTGGAGCACAGTGTTCAAGAGCTCAGACACAATTAGCGTAGACATAAGTTCTTAACGTAGACTCTATAACATCGAATGTGTTTAGTTGTATAAGTTATGTGACCTCCATTTCACAGTTACAAGCTAAGCTCACTTTCTGTTTATACAAAAAAAAAAAAAGAAAAACTTCCAGAATGGTAAACAATTCCTCAATGATCAAATCATTTCTGTTGGGAATTCATGTCAACCTTTACTTTTCCTTCGTGTGTTTAAAAGGTGCAGGTTATCCAAAAAAATATTTCAATTCCTAGTAGAAAGCCATGGGTACTGCAAGGGCAAACCTGTACAAGTAATAGGATGGATATCTAGCATTGCCACATTTTAAAAAGAATCAGTTTTATTTAGATTTGAAAACTACAAAAAAACACTGTCTTTAACTGCTATTTCACTTACTTTCTTATAGATATCTTGGTATTTGTAATCAAAATAATGAAAAATGCTCTTCCAAGGTTATAACATTTCTGAGTGTTGAATCCATATAATGCAAAAAAGCGGATTCAGTTTTCTGCAAAGTCATGTGACATTTGACAAATCAGGCTGTGCATGTCAATATTTATAAAATAATCATCAGTGCTAGAAAAGAAGAAAAAAACTACAAAGAGAAAGGTTTATTCTTTCCTTTTAGCTAGTGTGATAAAAGTCTTACGGCAGTCGTGATTACATTAGCCAGCACATTAGATGTTTTATGTGTCTTATGTCTGATGAATCTTTGTATTATTGGTCCTTTTACCTTGCTGTGAAACAAACAAAGAATGCCACCCAAGTTAAGTGACATACAGTATGTTGAATTTAAATGTTGTGGTCACTGAAGTCAGAAAAACAATGGGAGACAAAAACACCAATTTAAAATAAAAATCAATTTCTTTATTCTTGGTGAGCAGAGAGGCTGCCTCCACCTGCCAGCTCAATTTGCTACTGCCAGGCCAGATCAGACAGCCTGTCCACAGAAGGGAGTTAGCTCAGTTTTATACCAGTCTGTTTACTAAACATAAAGAGGAAGAATGGCAGTTCAATTTGAGGTCACGCAGAGTTTGCAAGTAGCTTAAGATGACACATTAAATCAGTACATGCCGAAGTACATGGTAGTCAGCATGCCTAAAGTCCCAAATTCCCCATCCAAATTAGGCTATGCAATTCAGGTATGGCTAGTTTTACAGAGACAGCACTTTGCAAAACATGTACTTCCCTATTCTTCTGCACCATCAGGGTTACAACACTTCAACGGCTATGTGGCAGTTACAATTTAAGAATCTTTTCTCAGCTTATAAAAGGATTAATGTTATACTGTCAGTTAATGCACAGCACATAATAATTGATTATACAATATCAAAAGATACCTTAAAAGTTAGTTTAGTACATTTGTCTTACAAGAATACACTCTTACAGCTTAGCATCTGTATTGGGTTACATTTTGTTCGATTGGCTTAACATATTCTTATTTAATACATAAGTGTCACGCTTCTTATAGTTCTATTAGCATCATACTTTTATTATTTGGGAAGACTGAAGCACCTTAATTCTAAATATTCTTTCTCAAACTGTTAAACTGTAAGATAAGCAGAAACTAGTACACTGCAATGAACATGCTAGAAGAATGTTTGAATTTCACTGTATAAAAGTCTATGTAGGTTGTGTTATATTTGTTATTTAATTATGATTTGAGATTTCATGATATATTTTTTCTTATTTTCATATTTCCCAGGCCAAGAATACTCTGGAATTTGGAGTCTGAAAAAGAAGAATATGAACATTATAGACAACCACCTCCACCTCCAAAGACCCACAATAAACACAGCAGAAAAAGACCACCATCCTCTGCAAATATACCTCAAGCTACTACATTCAACACAACTAAACAGAATGAGTCGCTGAATTCACCAAGTGAAAGTCTGTTGGTTAGAGTTCTCGCTGTGCTTGAAGACATAAAAGAAACATTGAACATACATGGAAGACTGCTTCAGACTCTCCTTAGACAACAGAACAGGACATACTCGGGTCCATCTCTACCACAAGGGATAATATTTCCTCTTAAAACTGTAGAGGAAGTCCAGGCCATAGAACAAAACTTAAAGGACCAAGAACTTCTTAAGAATGTGGCGAGTTGTTCCCGTTTAGTTATGAAAACAAGAGAGTGTGATATTCTCACAATTTACAGTACACACTTCACATAGCTGTATTGCTGTACCGACATAGCTGAGTGCGTATCTGACATATAAAACATCTGTAGCTAGCAGAGATCCTAATAAATGCGTAACAGATCATTGATAACCATTAATAAATTAATTATGTTTCATGCAGGTGAGTATCCTGAGTGAGATGGGGGGTCGGACTGTTGATGA
>NW_024381663.1:0-31487 GCF_016835505.1 Polypterus senegalus
AAAAGGAGGTAATTAGGGGTGACAGTAGAGGCTGTAGCCCTCCAAACACGTCCAGACACCAGGAAAAAGTACCTAATTCATTTAATTTTTTGAATAATGAGTACAAAGCATGTTCCACCTCCACAATACTTAATACAATCAATACCATAATAACACAATAAATCCTCCTTCCACCCAGCAGCTCCGTCACCCTTCCTCCAACTCCGCTCTCCTTGTTGGATTTCCCACAATCCTTATATAAGCACGGACCGGAACGCTCCTGTCCTTCAGTCCACATGATCCAATAGCACTTCCATGTCAGATATTTTCTTCAGCCGAAAGTACTTCTGTCCTTCCGTCCCATGACCAGGTTATAATAGAAACAATAATCTTCATGTCCCCTGCAGCGCCTGGGCCCCCAGGTATCCAGCAGGGCTGTGAGCGAACTCCATTTTCCATAATGCCCTGCGGAACTCGAGGCACCTCCATGCTGATGGCCTGGATGTATTGGCCGGGATAAGCTGCCAGCCATCTTCAGGGGCCAGAATGACTAGGCCATGGTGGGCAGATACACCCTACTTTTTATGAAGGATTCCCAGGGATTTTTTGAGTCAGGACTGCCGGCGACATTGGCGTCCATTGGGTGAGAAACACAGGGTTATCACCCACTAATGGCTTCACCAACACTTTCTTCCAGCAGCAACTGCTTGGTCTCCATCCAAGTCCTGGCTGCTTCTGGTGCAATGACCTGTCCTGTCTGTCCTACATGTGGAAGGCATCCATTAATATCTTATCTAACAAGACTTTAACAAACACTTCTTGGGTCTTCATAACAAACAGCAACTGGCAGAGGCTGCAGTAACAACCAAAGTAGAGCAGAACAAAACAAGAAACCAACTTTATGATGCCGAGGATCCCTACAAGCAAGTGTGCAGTTAGCACAACCAAACATGATGTTTTATTTACTTTAATTTACTTTAGGACTAGCTGTTCCTAAAACTTGGGTGGTCTGCTACAAAAGGCGCCATGCTCTGTACTGTTTGACCCATCTGGATGTCAAAAGCAGGAAATGACGGTCGTCTCATTCTCATCTCCAGTGTGGAGCAGAAGCACGTTGATCGTCCCGCCTTTCCCAAACGTATGGTGGGGGCGCAAAACACGACATGGATCCTTCTCTGTAGAAACCCCAGGGATTAGCTAAGATGTCCATTTATCAAAAGCTGTCTAGAGTGACACAGATCGTTTTTGGAGAACAGCATCCTCCCACTAGTAATTACTGAAGATATTTCATGTACGGTATCACATTTAAGTTGCACAGTCGGGAAAGCAATAATCTTACTTTTGCTGCCTTCCAAATATGTTGTTAAAAATTGTAGAGTGCATGTATAATTAGACTTGCCCAAGATGTAATAATTACAGCATAATGTCGATAATTATCATACCTAGGTGCCTTTCTCATTTTCTCCGACATTCTGTACTCCAAAAAAAAAATTCTAGACGCTTGTCAGTAGAAACAAAGCAGTGAAATCTTGTTACTGATACCATTTTGTTAAATGCTCGTAAACGATTTTTATTACTTCTAAGATAATGGAACAGAAATATCACTTCACTTCTAGAAGGTAGCATTTGCAGTAACTAGTGGCTAATTCTCCAGAATATGGCATCATGTTTACTAGTGGTAGAGACAGTCACTGAGGCCTATCATTACCTTCAAATTAACAAGCCTCACCAGTCATGAGCATGATATTCACAGGAATGTTTGGGTTTTGCATAATTTAAGCCAAATATCTGCCTATTCTCTGCACTCTGCCTTGTCTTTTCAAGGTTTCTGAGAGAATCACAATAACAAAGTTTGACGGTGTAAGGGAAACCAGTTTGGGAACCACTGGCAGAATAGAATCTTAGGGGTACCAACCCAGTGATGCTTATTAAATAGCAAACAAAAGACAACAAAAAAGGCAATGATGGCAAGCCCGGGAAAAAACACTGAAACAAAATCAGCCAACAAAGACTGATGTCGCATTTCAGTCATGAGCTCGTTTTGGACTCGTGTCCGCACAAAATGCTGCCATCACCTTTTATGGTGTCCTACCAGAAGGACCAGAGCTTGATCAGGGCGTCACAGATGGACATCCACCCACAGTGTCTGTTACATGAGTGTATGATCTATTGTAGATAGATGTCACTGAAATCTGTCTAACTTTATAGTGCCTTTTAAATCTATCTATCTATCTATCTATCTATCTATCTATCTATCTATCCTATCATCTATCATCTATCTATCTATCTATCCAACACTACAAAATTTTAATCTATCTATTCTGCCTCTATACTAACTTAAAATCAATCTGTCTATCTATATATCTATCATCTGTTTTATCCATACTCGACTATACTAAAAAAGATACACTAAATTAAAATAAATCTATTTAACCTGTCAACTACACTCAATTGTATCTATCTATCTATCTATCTGTCTATCTCCCATCTATCTATCTATCTTATCTATTATCCTATCTATCTATCTATCTATCTATCTATCTATCCTGTAGCTACCTTTGGTTTGTTTCATGGGATTCTGGCAATAGCCTAACGAGTTGAAATGATTCCATAAAAAATCTTTGTTTTTAAATGCAAGATTCAAAGTAAAACAGTTCACAGATAAACAGAAAGAGAATGATATTGCAAAGAAAGAAAAATTCTTGTTTAAGAAAAGTTCTGTTTAAAGCTTTCTGATACAGTTGAGCCAGTTCTAAGCGTTCAGAAAACTATACATCTATCCCATTTACAAACTGTAGATGGGCCTTTCAGTTCCTGCTAGCAATGAGGTATTCCAAACACACGCTGGCTAACTAACACACTGCATTACAGATATAGCTAAGAAAGGTCTATCTCATATTAACTTACAGGGGGTGAAAGGCTTTACCATAATCTAAAGCTATAAAATTCTATTTGATTCAAATCACGCAAACACTAATATGAGTTTAACTTAAAGCATTAACTTTCCAAGATTGGCTCTTACAAATCTATCAATTAGATATATTTCAAAGGCACTTTTGTGATGAGATGAAAAATAGATGAGATAGGATGAAAATGAAAATGGGAAGATGAGATAGATATGATGAAAATAAGATAGATGAGGATAGATAGAATAAGATTGCATGTCCACGGCTACTGTATTTCAGTCATGATTTAACTTGTTCTCATCATTAGAAATGAATAGTCTGGTGTTAGAATTGTAAGCACAAGTCTCCTGCATATCCATCTTCTAATGTTCCACTTATGCTGTAAATTACAGGGGAAAAGGCTGAATTGCTTGTCGCACTATGTAATGTTTCTGTACAATTTTATTGTCAAAAGTAGGCCCCACTATTATTACTTTGGAAGGACACGTATCAACTTGCATACTACAACTGCCTATATTAGATTTCCTACATACAATACATTAAATAAGGTCATTGGCTAACAGTTAGACACGAGTGTAATTTTAACAATGCTGAGCTAAAAAGGCAGAGTGGCCCTCTGTGTTGTGTATGTGATGGTAACGTCCAAAAATGCTTTAACATGGTTACACTTTTCTTGCAATTTAACGCATTAAATGCACAACTTTTTTATTTGCATTGCACCTATTTAAATGAATATCTCCATCCCAAAGTCCTTACATTTCAGAAATGGAGAACAAACACACATATTTTTAACATCTGAGGAACTCACAGATTGGTCACTTGCCCAAAGTGATGCACTGATGCAGACATTTAACAGCAATCTTGATATTTACAGCTGAGAATATGAAGAATCATTTTAGTATTAAACAGAATAGAACGGTCATTTGTTAGAAGCTACATACTGTATATATAGCATAAGCACACACAAACATATAGAAATAATATGTATATAAAAAGAAACATAAGAAATTTGACAAATGAGAGGAGACCATTCACTCCATCAAGCCTGTGTGTTTAGCTAATAGCTAATCTGCCCCAATAATGCATCCAGATATAAGTACTGTATATACTGTATATATTTACTGTATATATTCAAAAATGGTTAAGTGGGTTAGAAAATGGCATGCTATTTTGTATGTATTGTAATAAGTGGAGACCAGAGCGTGGAAGGTTTGGGGCAGCCACCCGCTTATTACGGTTTCCCGGCTGCAAAAGTCGTTGAGGCATTGCAATAGTAGTTTACACAACAGAGTCCAAAACAGAACTGCCTGCCTAAGCCAAGGCAGTGAGCTTTATGCACAGAGGCGGAATGATGTCGTCCCTCTGGGCCGGAACTGAGTGACATCATCCTGGGGCGGAACGGAAGTGACCATCATTCTTGGGGCCGGAACCGGAAGTGATGTGTCCTTCCTGGAAATGGCGTTCCTGGTGGGATTTCCGGTAAGACCTGCAGAGAACTCAGAAAGAGCGTCAGTGCACCGCCCTGGGCAGATGTATAAACAATATTCCTAAGCCCTTCAGCTGCTTCCCATGCACACGGGTGACAAGACTCCCCTCGAGCCCAGACCCGTCGGGTCGGGCGACTGCACCGAGAGTCGGGCCTGGAGAGGGCATCGGCGTCATGAAGAGACCCCTGTCGATGACGGCGTATACTTGTACTGCAGGTCAAGAAACCACCTGACCCGTGGATTGACTCCTGTGAAGGGCCATCCACTTCAGAGGTGCATGATCCGCTACCAGAGTGAACACGCACGAAGAGGTAGTACAGCAGCTGAGTTACTGCCCATTTGAGCAGAGCCTCTTTCTCCACCGGCTGACCTGGTCTCCCTGTCCACAGTTTCCGGCTCAGGTACATAACGGGGTGTTCACGTCTGGAGGATAAAAGGGAGAGAGAAGTTAGGGGAGATCAAGATAGGTGCTGAAGTCAGAGCCCTTTTTAAGTCACTGAATGCAGCCTCCGCTTTATCAGACCATACCACCGTATTAGGAGCTCTTTTCTTTGTCAAGTCGGTCAAGGCGCGCTTCTGGAGGCTGAGGCACAAACCGGGCGGTAGTACCCGCCAAACCAAGAAAGGATTGGACTTGCCGCTTGGTTTGCGGACGGGCCAGGCCATTATGGCTTGCAACTTGAACACTGTGGCCTCACAGTACCTCGCCCACTAGGTAGCCCAAATATTTGGCTTCCCTCAATCCAAAGAAACATTTCTTGGGGTTGATTCGGAGCCCGGCCTCTCCCAGTGTCCGTAATACTGCTGTGACCTGCTGTATGTGTTCCTTCCAGGTGTGGAATAGATGGACGACGCCATCCAGATAGGCACACAGAACGAAGTTATGGGGCCGGAGCACTTTGTCCACCAGACGCTGAAAGTCGCGAGGCGCCCGTGTAACTAATGGAAGGACACGATACTGCCAGTGTCCGCTAGGAGTGCTAAACGCGGTTTTTCCTCGCGACTCGCTAAAGGAACCTGCCAGTACCCTTTGTCATGTCAAGTGTAGTCAAGAATTTGGCTGGTCCCAGTCTCGAGGAGGTCATCCATGCCGAGGCATGGGATAGCATCGAATTTGAAACCTGGTTAAAGCCGACGGAAGTCATTGCAAAACCCCCCAACTGCCGTCAGGCTTAGCAATCAAGACGATGGGACTGGACCAGGGACTACTACTTTCCTCATTACTCTAGTGCCAGCATTCGCTGATTTCAAGTTCCACTTCTACTTTCTTTGCTCGGAGTCTGTAGGGTCGCTCACGGACGATCACCCCGGTCAGTCAATATGTCATGCGCAATCAGAGAGGTCCGACGGGTTTTCACTTACCACCTCGGGACAGAGCGGATAGCTGCTTGAGCCTTGTTTCTGCCTGGGGATAGCTGCTCCAAATTAAGGGAACTTACTTCCGCCAAGAGAGAGCAGGGCTGTCCGGAGGAGGGATCGGGACCCCTCTCCTTCCACGGTTTCAGCAGGTTCACATGATATATTCGCCAGCTGGTCGGCGCATTGGCTGTTTCACCAAAGTCAACCAATCCCTTCCTTTCCTTAATTCTCGTAGGGGCTAGCCAATGGGCGAGCAGTTTAGAGTGAGAAGTTGGTACCAATACCATGACGCGATCCCCGGTTGGAACTCCCGGAGAGTGTACACGGTCATAAGCGGCTGTGCTGATTGCCTCTTCTATATGACTTTTTAGAATCGGTCTTATTGCATCAAATCTACGCGCATTGGGCTATATATTCCAAAATATTAGTGGAGGGCTGTGCCTCCTCCCAGCCCTCTTTAAAATATCCAATAAACCCCGGGTTGTCTTCCGCAAGTAATTCAAATGGAGAGAACCCCGTAGAGGCTTGAGGAACTTCCCGATATGCAAAGAGGACAAGGGGGGGGGGTGGGTCCCAATCCCTCCCATCCTTGCTGACTACCTTACGTAGCATTTGCTTGAGAGTTTGATTAAATCTCTCCACTAGGCCATCGGTTTGAGGATGATACACCGAGGTCTTTAAATGCTTTATTTTCAGTAACTTGGCAGTCTCCTTGAACGCTTCCGAGGTAAAAGGCGCCTTGGTCCGCAGGACTTCTAGGAATGCCTACTCCTGAAAAGACTCTACTAGTTCCCGTGCAATATTTTTGTGGTAGCCGGAATAACGGACGGCTTCAGGGAATCGGGTAGCATAATCCACAGGGACGAGTATATATTTATATCCTCGGGCTGAGGGTTCTAGGGTCCTACTATGTCAACCCCAATCCTATCAAAGGAACATCAATAAGGGGAAGGGAACCAGAGGAGACGGGTCCTCCTAGGAATTTGCCGCAGTTGACATTCCGGACAGGAAACGCAAAGCTGCGAACCTCCTCATTAATCCCGCCAGAAAACGGAGCTTAATTGGCCTAATGTTTTATCGGAGCCGAGATGGCCTCCAAGAAGGTGGGAGTGTGCTAACTGCAAAACCTGCCGCCGGTAGGTCCGCGGATTAGCAACAACTTCCGACCTTCCCTCATGTTCAGCGACCGATACAACAAGTCATTATCAACAAAAGTGAGGTCCCTGTGGCATGGGCAAATGCGGCGCTGGCCGTTAACGAACCACTGCATTCTTTAGTGTTTCAGAGAGTCGTCATTCCACGTTCTCTCTTGAAAGAAGCGCGCCGCTTCTAAACTGAAAGTGCAACTCAGAGAGCGGGTCCGTCCTGACCTCAAGGCGGAGATTCCTCCTCGCTGCCGGGCGCTAGTGGATGCGTAGTAGCCAGCGGTCGAGTGTCTCGCACTCTTCTTGGCCTACCGCCTACCCTGTCGGCTGATTACACGGTGGAAGCAACTTGAGATGAATCGTGTCATCTATAACGAGGCCATAAGTTTTTCGGGAATGCTTACTAAACTACCGCCGTTACTATCAGACCAGTCTCCCAGGATTACGGGAAATGGAGGATCCGGATGCACCGCCACGGTAAGCTGTCAAGGGTTCCTCCAAGACATATGTAACACCGGGCGTATTGTAAAGCGGATATCTCCGGTATACATTTTAGACTGGTCTTCTTTAATCCACTGTTGCGGCAGAATAAAAGCGAAAGCAACGACAGACACGTACGCGAATCGAACAGCGCGGATCTTATGTCCATAATAAGAAGCTCCCATGTATGTTTATCCGCCAGGGATTGCTAAGGGACACAAACAACCCCGCCATTGTCCCCTACGGTCCGCTTGTTCCTCGACAGGTAAGCCAGACGGCTCGGCGACTTGAGCAAGCTCTGGAATGCGTGGAAGGACTGCTTTAGTGGGTCGTAGCTCCGGTAGTCCACAGAGCGGCTGTTCTGCCCTCCCAGGTTTCACAGCCGCCTCTGGGATTGCAAGAGCTGCAGCAGCTCGTCCATAGAATGGAATTCCCAGGCCGGCTGGGCAAAATTCCTGGGTATATTTTCAGCAGCAGAAAACAGGCCACTTGCTGCACTATTTGTAAGGGGTTAACTCGAATGGCGTAGCCACTCACCCACCTGTTGCCAGAGAGCCATAGCCTGCTCTGACAGCCCTTTGCTTGGGTTAAACTCCCAGTTTATGATTTCCTTCACCTGCGGCCTGGGGACAACCCATCGTTAACTGGGACCTTGGTCCGATGGGCAGCTCGGCTTTCTGCCAAGGAGGCATACTGAGCCACTCGTGTGTTCCCCAGAAGCCAGCCCACGCCTGTGGGTCCCCCACGCTTCTCCACGAGATGGGTGGTCCCCACCAGTTATGCTCATGGAGCAGAGCCTGCACCCGCTCCTTCCTGACCTCTGGCCACTCCCGCCTCTGAAACTCGGCCCGTACTCACCCACCTGGTTCCGTGATAGTTCGGGTCCGGGTTCATCGGGACACCATCCGCCGACCTACGCCACTGTAACAAGTGGAGACCAGAGACGCGAAAGGTTTGGGGCAGCCACCCGCTATTACGGTTTCCGGCTGCAAAAGTCGTTGAGGCATTGCAATAGTAGCTTATACAACAGAGTCCAAACAGAACTGCCTGCCTAAGCCAAGGCAGTGAGCTTTATAGCACAGAGGGCGGAATATGTCGCCTCTGGGCCGGAACTGTAAGTGACATCATCCTTGGGGCCGGAACCGGAAGTGACCTCATTCGTGGGGCCGGAACCTGAAGTGATGTGTCCTTCCTGGAAATGGCGGTTCCTGGTGGGATTTCCGGGTAAGACCTGCAGAGAACTCAGAAAGAGCGCCAGTGCACCCCCTGGGCAGATGTATAAACAATATTTCCTAAGCCCTTCAGCTGCTATGACACGTGTGACAGTATATATATATACACATATGCGTTCGTGGATCACCTAAGGATCATCTGAAGTATATATTACCACCTCCGGCCAAGAGGTGGTGCTCTTACTAATCTTCTTCTTCTTTTTTCCTCCTCAGCACTGAGAAGACACCAAGACAATTGACTCCACCCTTCCTACTCCCACCTTTATAAACCAGTAACAGAAGAATGGGGAGAGTATTGAATTAACTGAACCAGAGACGAAGCTCCCAAAACTAACTATTCAAATGAAAGGAATTACCTTACCTTCCTTGCTTTTGGTTATTTCTTGTAGAGGCATAATAGCGGCTGTTTTTCTGTTTCATGTTGACATTATTAAATGGGATGAGTCGGTTTGACCGCCTCGAGGATTTTACTGTAGGAACCTACAGTGCCTTATTATCTATATTATATATATATATATATATATATATATATATATATATATATATATATATATATATATATTTGTGTGTTCACTGTATATAGTGGATTCATAGCAGTCATACTAAATAATTAAAAGCAAAGGTTCCAGGTGAGTTTTTCAGACTGTTGTATAAGACCAGCAATGATGATGGAGTTGAGATGTGGGCAGTAAAGGGAGCCAAGTGGAAGTGGAAATGTGGAGTTACAAAAATGAATAGAACAAGAAATGAGACCATCAGAGGTAAACAAAAGTGGGAGAGAGGACAGAAAAGGAAGTTTGACATGTGATGAGGAGAAATGAGGAATACATGGGCAAAAGAGTGATGGGATTGGAAGTCCAGGTGAAGAGAAAATAACCAAAGTGGATGTGGATGGATAAAGCACTGTAGAAGAAGATCTGAAGGAAAAAAAGGTTGAGCAGGAGGTTGCAGGACTGAGCTGTACGGAGAATTGGATCAAGCACATCAACCCCACACAGAAGTGGGAAAAGATGAAGAAGATGAAGAAGACACATGACCTCCATTTTGTTAGCTGTTTCCTAACCATTAGAAACTAGTCCAATAATCGGTGGCGTCATCAGCAAGCGTAATGATTTTACTAAAGGGTCAGTGGACCTCCAGTCATTGGTGTACAAGGAATAGAGTAGGGAAAGTACACAGCCTGGTGGGGGCATTTTGGCTAATATAGATTCAGCCTGAATGGTGGAGGTGATCCAAATGTTCTATTTCTGGTTTGAAAATCCATCTACAGGTGGAAGCTCTGAGCTCCACGAGTTTAGTAACCAACCGCTCAGGGGCGATGGTGTCAAATGCTAAACCAGAAACTGAATTTTGGGGTCAGCTCTAGCACAAAGCACAGGCCCATAGATGTATTTGTCCAACTGAAGTGGGCCGATGAGGACTTTTAGAACAAGCCGTTCAAATGTTTTCATTAGCACTGATTAAAGTGCAATAGTCTCTGTGATCACTGAGGCAGATTATTTTATCTTCTTTGGGTGGGGAAACTGGAACAATAACCGAAGATGTAAAGCAATCTGTGTTTGAAAGCTATCAATTGCTGTGAATGTCTCTTTTAGCTCGCCTATGTTACACAAATATCATTTTGGGATTAATAGTTAAGACACTTAAATGTTACAGAAAAAATGTAAATTAGCTGTCAAGAAACAGCGCAGGAAGGCCCTGATCTATTATTTCTCTTCCAGTCTCGTTCGAGAACCTGACCATTACGATGTTGTGGCATGCAGAAATTAGCTTAACCATGCTATTTCTCTGCAAAGCTATAGGAGCAGTCATTACAGCTCTCTCCTCTTCTTCTGAGTCTGCAGCTTAGGCTAGAAGCCCAGAGTGGGAAAAAATAATATAATATATATATATATATATATAGAAGAGAGAGAGAGAGTCAGTCTCCAGGTCTTGAAAACAGGAGGAATCTTGCCAAACTGCCGTCAACTAGAAAACGTAAAGCAGTGACCACCTGTTGCTCTTCCTTGAAGCTTAACATCATGACTGCAGCATTTTCCTTTCAGCCCTACTTGTCCTTAATTTCCTCCAGTGCTTTGTAGTCATCTGTGACTCAGGTGTACCAGGCAGTTAAATGTAAATCAGTTAAGCACGCAAGCCCATTTAGATAGTTGGATTACTTGTAACAGCAGCAGGATAAAAAAAATAGCCAGAGTTATTCTGAGACTGCAAACGTGTAACAGGGCCCGGGAAAGCAGACGGATGTATACAGACAAAAGGTATGGGGGTCTTTGTCTTTGATTGGAATGAAAATAGCAGGTAATGGTACTTTGTTTGCATCAAGTACGAACACAGAGACCCAGAATTCATTGCTGTCAGCAGCTCCATCGTCAATGAAGAGAAGTCAGGATCTGTGCCAGCCATACATGCCCAAGCCATAACACCCCCAGTACCACCATGTTTAACAGATGAGGTGGTCTGCTTTGGATCTCGGGCAGTTCCTGGTCATCTCCACACTCTGATGAGGTTCATCTTTGCCTCTTTTTCCCAGAATTCTTCAGGCTCTTTGAAGTCCTCTTCACAAACTCTCATCTGGCCGTCCTGTTTCTGTGGTTTGTCTTTGAATTGGAATAAAATTAGCAGGTAATGGTACTTTGTTGGCACTAAGTTGTAACGCGACCCCTTATTCCCAGCCGGCAGCTACACCTCCAAGACCTGTGCCTGGATAATTGACTGAGAAACCTTTTCCTGTCAAGCGTGCTCCTACACAGATTAACTTTTCCCCACAATCGACGGTTTGAAAAGCAAAGACAATAAGCAGAATGTAAAAGGAAACAAGAATAAATGTATTAAATGGGACAAGACACGCCACAAGACAAATGTACACTCAAATATTCCTCCACCCCAACAATCCCACAGCAAACCCGAAATATATATATATATATAAATCCTCCCTGTCCACGCTACATTACACACCCACAAACGAAAATTGTGAAAACGGAATGATCATGAACTTGAGTCCGACGGAAATAAAATGTCCGAATAAGGATGATTAATGAGATAGAAGACGTGATTTGGCCTGAATAACCTCACCGGATTCCGGCGCGCTTTTGATGATTCAACCCGGCCCTTCACGTAAGCAGTTGAAAAGCAGTCCGATGAAGGGGAATACAAACTGGTGATAGCGATGAATGAAACGCAGGCAGGTTGTAATCGTGAATGCGTATTGGTTGTTCCTCCTCGTGCTGGTCTCCTTTTCGCCTCTCCTCTTCTCCTTAAAATAAATCCGGATGAGTAATTGATTAATTGATAACAAGGTGTTTTCAGGTATGGATTGTAACTCCTCCCATCATCCGGTCTCTTTACGGACACATTAACTGATACACCAACGCAGTCAATGGGACAATGAAACGGTGACACACAGAACTGACATTTAAACACTATGTGGCACCGCTTACATTCCCAACTTACAAGGGAGGGCCAAGGCTTGAGTTGGCCAAAATGGATGGTGTTAACTTGGAGGCAGCCCATACCCCTTGATTGGAAATTGACGGGACCTGTTTGTTGGAATGATTTAGTGACCAACCATTTAGGGGCTAGCTGGAGAATTTTCTGCTGGTCTGAGATGGTGAGCTCTAATCCAGACAAATCCCGGTGGAAGTGCGCCTCCGGCATTATACAGTTTGGGTGTCGGATGTCGAACTCCCCAACCCCCCTTTGGGATTCTCCCGAAACCTCTACCTTAACCAAATTATGTAACTGGTGGATTCTGGACTAGGGGTGCTGGGAAGAGTCGGTCGAGGGGCCCTTTGCTTGCCCTGCCCGGGCGAACCAAAGCAGGCGCCTCACCTGTGGCTCAGCACCGCGTGTTCAGGGAAACCCGGGAGCTCGGGGGCCATTTATCCCAGTCCTGATGGCGCTTCACCCACATGGGAGGCATCATGTTTTCGGGGCCCGGGCTACTCGCCGCATGTTGGGGCCTGGGATGAAGCGTGGTGAGGTTTTCTTCACCCCAGGCTGCATAAATTTCATCCAATATGGAGCTTCTGACGGACCCGATCCGAGATGATGTTTCTGGCACCCCAGCGGTGAAGATTTCATTCTTCGGATGGAGCATTTTTTGTTAGCCTTGCACGCAACGCAAACAGCTCCACCCATTTCAAAAATAGTCTACTACTACCATCAGGACGGTCTTCCTCAAAGTGGTGATAGGAAATGGCCCCATTAGGTCGACCCCCAAAGTCTCCTGGCCCATCTAGATCGCGACAGGTAATTCCCAGCTTACCAGGTGGGTTTTTGTGTTGGCAGGTGGCCACGCTCTCACGGGTGGCACACGCCTTTCCCGACAGAGGGCCACCACCTCCCCAAGAATCTTAATAAAGGTTTTTGTCCTTCCAAGGTGACCACCCAAAGGACTGTCATGGTAGTGCTTCAGAAAGTCGGGACCAGCCTCGGACCACCAGTTGATGTGCAGACCCCGGGTGGATGGAATAGTCCTGTAAAGACCCCTGGAGGTCCTAAAGTGTCCGGTCATTCGCTGTTGCTCCAGCCCTTCCCTGATGTTCTGGCAGAATGGATGTAGCTTGTGCTTGGGCTAGGTCTTCAAGCCTCCTTGGCAGAGGGAGGATCATCTTTTCTTCCCCCAACACACCATCCCGAGGTCCATACCTAGATAGTGCATCCGCACGATGTTACCAAACAGCCCTTCCGTAAGTCACCCTGAACGTGAAAATTCTGGAGGCGGAGGACCCACCTGGTCAGAGGGGAGGAGGTCTTCGGGTGATTGAACACCCAGGTCAGAGCGTGATGGTGGTTGTAACTTGAATTAAACCCCTCCAAATAATGTTCCATTTCTCCACAGCCCACACGACACCCAAAACACTCCTTCTCAGCTGTCAAGAGTTCAGCTAGCGCCCGAAACTCGTGAGGCGACCCCAGACATGTTCAGCCTGGTTAATTCTTTGAGGAGCACGGCCGACCCCCAGGTTGCTGGCACCGTCTGTACCCAGGTGAGCTGGGGATCCGGTTGGGCCAGAACGGGTGGCTCTTGTGGGGGCTCTTTAGTGCAAAGGCCCCGGGCTTTCCCTGTCGCCCACTCCACGGGACATCTTTTTCCTAAGCTGGTTAAAGGGGAGCCGCTTTTCGCCATCCGGGAATAAACAGTGGTACCACCCACTAACCCAAAAAAAACGCTGTACCGACTTCAAATCTGTGGGCGGGTACCCGGATGGCCAAGGTTTTTTCGGGTCTCAGCACCCCCCGATGAAAGAATGTGCCCGAGGAGGTGTGGGGTTGAATGAAGGTACACTTCTTCGTGTTCAGCGAAGGCGCTTTGATGAAATCGCTGGAAAATGGTGTCAAATCCCGGAGATGTTGATTTATAGAAGGGGAGTAAACAATGCGCCATCGATGTACGAAGAGATCTTGCTATAAACCCCCTCAGAACCTGCCCATGAGCCGCGGGAAAGTGGCCCAGCATTTTTGGCCCAAAGGCATGACATTGAACGGGAACGGGCCCTTTCAGGGTGATGACTGCCGCCTTTTTTTACTCCCTCGTCCATCGGCACCCCAATAGCCACTGCGGAGATCTAAGGTGCAAATACTGCAGCTCCATGCAGTGACTCCAGGATTTCATGAACCAGGCAGGGATATGCGCCAGGCTCGTTCCCTCGTTAACCCCCTGTAGTCCACACAGAAACGATAGGAATTATCCGACTTTTTCACGGGACCACAGGGGCCTTGGGAGGAGGAAGATGGTTCTATTTTTCCCCGGGCGAGCATCCCATCGGGTGTTCTTTGACGCCTTTCAGTGGAGAAACCCGTAAGCTCGGTGTCTTAAGGGACTTCGCCCAAGGTGTGACATGGGTCACCCCACGGGCAACTCCTAACTTCCCCGCCACACCTGCCCACTTTTCAGCACCGGCCCTCACCTCTTCAGGTTGCCCCTCCACGGGGGCTGCCCGAGGTGCTTGCGCCCCCTCTGCCCGTAAAAACCCATAAATTCGAGCCCAGATCTTTTTTGGGATTGAAATAAATTTCGCATACCCCTTCCCCGAAACCGTGATACCCTGGGACTGAGATGGATGGTCATCCTCATGGTGGCTAGAGAATCCAGCCCAAGGAGTAAAGGAACTGACAGGTGCTGTCCTCCAGGACATACGTATTCATATCCCAGGTGGTGGCAGTACACTGTCCTCAAGGGACTCCCGCCCAGGCCTTGTGTCCCCCATCCGCCATACAAATCGGACGGACGGGCGATGTTAATTTGTCTGTTGGTCGCTAATCTTCTCCACTGGCTTGAGCGGATTAAAGTATGGTGGCTCCGCATCCACCACCGCATCCATCTGCCACCCCCCAGCATCACTGGGACGATCAGAAGGGGGCGTGCTCGCTGCATAATGGCGGATCGCCTCGACCGGGAAGGTTTGGCCTGTGGTTTAGGGGCTGGGTTCCGGTACTGGGCCCGAACTTTGTGCCAGTGCCTTGGAGTTTCCCAGTCCCGCTCCACTTGGGAGCCACCTCACCAAGTCCTCCACCATCCCACCACCCTGAGACTCCCAGCTAAGCGGTTACAGGGATTAAGGACGGGCGGACCACCCTCTTCAGCCATAGCCGGGCCACTTCA
Source organism: Polypterus senegalus (assembly GCF_016835505.1). Classification (NCBI taxonomy): domain Eukaryota; kingdom Metazoa; phylum Chordata; class Cladistia; order Polypteriformes; family Polypteridae; genus Polypterus; species Polypterus senegalus. The sequence continues at coordinate 15,193 of NW_024381663.1, forward strand.
AAACACAAAGCCGTATTATAGGCAAGTCCCGGGTGGTTTGTGAAAGGGAGTTCTGGGGCCGCAGCTTGTCCTCCAGTTCGGTCTCAGAAATCTTCCGAAGAAAAGCAGCAGGAAAGATCCCGAAAAGGGCCCCAGTCAAAATGGTCTTTTTGGCCAGCCACCAGCTCCAAAACCGGTCCCAGAGGGATTCCCTTTACCCCCAAATTTGCTCTTCCGGGGTTAGAGGGGGTTTAAAGGCCAGGTCGCCTCCCCCCCTCCACAAAGTTCGGACATCATCGACATTTTAGGAGCCCCAACTTGGAAAGACAGGCGACCCAGGAACAAATGGCCGATTGAGGATCGCCCCCTCCGAGATAATGCACGGGTTGAAAAGACGGGCAGGTCTTATCTTCTGGACACCCTTTGACTTTGAAGAGAATCTTGCCCGCGCCCATCCCGCCTTGGAGGCACAACACCATTTTCCCCCCAGGAGTTGAACTTGCTCTGATGTATTCTTTCATTTCCCCCTGGGAGCTGCTGATGCGACCCAAGGCCTGGCCCGCTGCACTTCTCGCAACCTCGCTGGATCTTCCTCCAGCCCGGTTATTGTTCGCCAGATCCTCCCACAGAGGCTAGACGCCCTCCCGGCCTTCCTTTTTCAGGTCCACGGATCTTCGAGGCAGCACTGCAAAGAATCCACCACCTCTCGCACCGCTGAACACGCTTCTGACCATGCGCAAGCCGCCCTACTCCATCTTTACACGGATGGGGCAATGGTGTCGTCCTGCTCGGCACGCCCAAAGACATGATATTTTTGGGGAAAATTTTAAAAGGGAGACAGTGATCGAATTAAAAAAGATTCCTCAGAGAAACACTTATGTAACGGCGACCCCTTTTTCCCAGCCGAGCTACACCTCCAAGACCTGTGGCCTGGGTAATTGACTGAGAAACCTTTTCCTGTCAAGCCGCATCTCACACAGATTAACTTTCCCAAATCGAGGTTTAAAGCAAAGACAAAGCAGAATGTAAAAGGAAACAAGAATAAATGTATTAAATGGGAAAGACACGCCTACAAGAAAATGTAACTCAAATATTCCTCCACCCCAAAAATCACAGCAAACCCAAATATATATATATATAAATCCCCCCCTGTCCACGTTTCATTGACACACACCACAAAACGAAAATGGCTGGCAACGGAATGATCATGAACTTGGTCCGATTTAAATAAATGTCCTGGGAAAACGGGTACTGATTAATGGCATATAATGTTGGATTTCCGGCGCTTATAACCTCACCGTGATTCCTCGGCCGGGGCGAATGATGATTCGAACCCGGGGCTTCAGCGGTAAGCAGGTTGAAAGGCAGTCCCGGGTGAATGAAATAAACTGGGTGATAGCGAATGGAATGAACGGCAGGCAGGTTGTAATCGGGAATGCTTTGGTTGTTCTCCTTCTCTTCCCGGCTGGTCTCTTTCGCTCTCCTCTTCCCAAATAATCCGTGACGGGGTAATTGATTAATTGAAAACAGGTGTTTTCCAGGTAAGTGATTGAACTCCTCCCATCATCCGTCCTCCCCAGGGGGCAACATTAACTGATACACACAACACAGTCAATGGGACAATGAAACAGACACACACAGCACTGACATTTAAACACCATGTGGCACCGCACAAAGTGTGGGAAAACAGAACCCAGGGAAATTTATTGTGCCATGGCCGCCCGCAGCTCCATCATCATTGAAGGAAGTGTGCCAATCAGGGTCTTGTTAGCCATCCATGCCAGCTTTTTTAACACCCCAGCACTGCCATGTTTAACAGATGAGGTTTGGATCTCCGGCAGTTCTGGTCATCTCCACACTCTGATGAGGTTCATTTTTGTTCTGCTCTGTCCACAGACCTTTCCCCGAATTCTGTAGGCTCTTTAAGTCCTTTGTCACCAACTGTAATCTGGGCCCTGTTTTTGTGGTTTGTCTCTAATTGGAAAAAATAGCAGGTAATGGTACTTTGTTGGTATTAAGTATGAAAACAGAGACCCAGAATTCATTGTGCATGGCCATCAGCAGCTCCATTGTCTGTGAAGAGAAGTGTGCCAGCCATACATCAAAGCTATAACACCACAGCACTACCATGTTTAAAGATGAGGTAGTCTGTTTGGATCTCGGCAGTTCCGGTGGTCTCCACACCTGATGAGGTTCATCTTTGTCTCTTCTGTCCACAAGACCTTTTTCCCAGAATTCTACAGGCTCTTAAGTCCTTTTCACAAACTTCCATCTGGCATCCTGTTTTTGTGGTTTGTCTTTTAATTGAATTAAAATATAGGTGCTTTTTGCTTTTATTGCCTTTATGTAGAATACAGAGAGGTTTCAAACAGCCTACTGATGGTTCTACAAAGTAATCAAAAGAGTCAGAGCTCTGTCCTTCGAATGACAGGTCATATGTGACGCCACCATCCAAGTGCAGCTCTCTTTATATGTATCTGAGTTGAAGGCGTGAGTATCTCTGACTGAAGTGGGTGAGGCTACCATCCCTCGAGTGGCTTCTCAATGCTGCAGGGGAGATAGAAGATACTGTTCATCTTTGTCTCGCCTGTCCTCAAGACTTTTTCCCAGAACTCTTTAGGCTCTTTCCAAGTCCTTTCTCACAAACTGTAGTCTGGGCCATCCTGTTTCTGTGGTGTTCATCTTGAAGTGGCCTCTGTGTTTCTGTTCAGCACACTGCAGTAGGAGGATGCTGAGTGACCAAGCGGGAGGTAATTACCCATGGTCAGGGGGAGACAGGGTGCAGTAATCCTACTTCTGTTATCTCAGCAGGCCAGATACGGTTAAACCCACCAGTCGCAGCACCATTGACATCACTTCCAATCCGTGCGCTGGACGACGCCACATCTGGCTTTGGCCTTTAAAGCCGCATCATTTCACCATCCAGAGAGTTCAGTTCAGGACTCAAACCAATGCATATGAGTGCTTCCAAAAAAAAGAAACCATTGCAGCCAGGGACAAAATATGGGTGGCCACCCAAACCTTTTTGTGTGTGTCGTAGGTTGTTCATTTCACACTGCCATGAAGCCTTCTGCTGATAGTCGTCTCTGACATGTCCACATCGCCCCTGAAGACTGTGTATTATCTGTCAGACAGGCTGGAGACTTTTCATGACCATGATGAGGATTCTTCTGTCATCAGCAGTGGAGGTCTTCCTCGCCTAGCAGTCCCTTTGTGATTCCTGAGCCCACCAGTATGTTCTTTCTTCTTCATGATATTCCCAGTTGACATTCAACAGGTGATTTTGGTCCTCTTATGGTTTTCTTGATGTCTCCAATGGTTTGATTCTCGGTTTCAGCCTCCTAATGAGTTCTTTGACTTTCATTGGCATACGAACAATACAATACATTGATTTTGTATAATTGCCCAAAATCGCAAAGAAGTCAGAATGGTTTTAACAGGCCTGCCTCTTGACAGCCCCAGTCTTGACTCTCTAAGAAAACAAAGAAAACCTTAGTAGGAAAAGATGGAAGAAACCTTGGGAAAGACAATTCAAAGAGAGACCCCTTCTAGGTATGTTGGTGCAGTGGTGTCAAAAAGAAGAGGACAATATAAGACAATACAATCTTTCTATAATATGCTACCGTGGTTGTTCGCTTTGTCTATCCAGGATTTTGAATCACCTGTAGCTCGTAAACCGTCTTCACCTATTGACTTGAATTTGGTACACATATACTACGTAACGCCTACTATCTGCTTTCTGGGTAATAATTTGTATTACTTTTTATGTTATTTTATTGTAGAATCAACTCCGGCACCAGCAGAGCGGCTGTATGGTGCTGCTATGCGCTCGTTGATTCCCCACCACCTTCGCTAATCATTCTTGAGGCAGATTGAAGATTTAAGTGCCAGCTTAAGTGAGAAATTAAAGAAAATGTACAAGTAATTGCAACACAAACACTAACTAAATCAGTTTTAACGCAAAAGATGCCGCCAAGAAGAGAAGAGGGTTGCTAGGGTGGAGAATAAAAGAGCTGCTCAGGAAGCAGCAAGCGATCAACCTCTGAGCAAAATGAATGATAAACATACAGAGAAAGAAGATGAAAACTAGAACGCCAAGTCAAGTGTATTCACGTGATCTACTGGTACAGTATAATAGTAAAACAAAAATATTCAAGTATGGAGCAGATTTAACAGCAGATGATATCCCATAATATGATTTGGATTTGTTTAGAGTCCTGAGACTCGGCTATCAAGTTGCCTCCCATTGGCCATTCCACAGTTGAGTCAGCACAGGCCAGCCAATCCAATGAAGGGACCTTCTAACCAACGACTCCATCAGAGATGACTTACCTTAGGCTGGCAAAACAACTTGGCATAGGGGCGTGCACCAAGTGCCACATTTGAGTACCAGAAGAGAAACAGAACAGGTGAGGGTTAGTAACAAATTCTAACCGTCATGTTACTTTATGTTTTAGTGCTAATGACTGACAACAGAGATGCAGTCCGTATAGTTAATCAGCAGCTCTAGGCAGGTGTGCTAAACTGAAGTCGTGAGTCTTCAGCTGGGATTTGAAAGCTGAGACCAAGGCATCTCTTATAGTAGCAGGCTGACCGCTTCCACAGTTTAGGGGTTCCTGTAATCAAAAGCTTGACAACCCACCTTTTATTAATCCTTGAATTGGCACACATGGCAGCTACAGGCTCAAATTGTGAAGCAAGTGAGTATCTTAATGAAGCCATGAAGCTCCACCTGAAGAATCACAAACACTTGTGACATTATGGCGTCTGAAATGGGGACCCGTAGAACAGGTGTTGTGTCACCAAACCCTTCAAATAAAGTCTGCAACGCTGCGCTTTAATCTCAACATCTGAATGGTTCGATTTGTAAATTTAGCTGTAGAGAGGGGGAAATCGAGAAAAAACAATAAAGTAGTTTTGTACCAAACATTATGGAGGAGAAGGTGGTTTGCAGAACGGGACCACTAGCTGGAGGAGATCACCTGGGAGAGACCAGAAGGAGGCCATTTGTTTCTGGCTCTGTGCTAGGAGGACATCTGCAAAATGGAGGAGACCACCAGCTGCTCCAGTTGAAGATCTGCCTTTATAAGTGTAACTGAGTGTGACCAGCAGGGCAGTGAGCCACAATCAGGGCCCATTAAGGGAGTTGAGCCAAATATGGCGGGTCTGGCCCAGAAAACTAATGGGATCTAAATGAGGTGATCACATTTTGAATGTTCTGCTATGTGCTTTTTAAAACATGCAGTGATACTGAACCTCACAGGTGGATTAGGCCCCCTTTCTATAACGTCCTCCAACATAATAAAAACATTTGAGTGCTTATTGTACAAAAAAAAATTAGAAAATTAAGGAACCCAGAAGAAATCAGCATGTGGACTGTTTCTGTAACTCATACTTCGCATAATGACAGTCTCTTTGAAGGGTCCAAACAAATGATAAGCGGTCAGATTTTATGGTAAACGTTTGAAGATCTCAAAGCGCAGTTGCCGGAGTGATTTGAGGTTGCAGCAGCATGGAAACGGTCCTTGTCATGTAGGAGCCGAACACCTCCTGACACTTACCCTCCATCTTCAGTCCCATCAGCATGTGTCCACGTGGGCTCTTTAAAATGTGGCAAAATTGGAAATCCTGCATGAGGACTGGATTGTGAAAACTCACGCCTCGAATTAGTCCGTGCAAGTTACCCCTGAATCAAAGCGTTGGTCATGACATTCGGGAACAGGAGCATGTCAGGAATGCTGATTGTATCCCGCTTTGTGTTTCTTTTTTTTTTTTTCTGGTTCTGTAAACACTCAGCTCTCTGCCCTAAATTAAGATTACTAATGAAGCTAACATTCTTAGTCACCGAACAACGGCATCTATTTGTGTTCTGCTCCGAGGTCAGCGCTAATGGGAAGTTTTCATTCAACATTCTCCTTGACTCAAGATACCCAGGAGTGCCCTGGGGAGACATTACTGGCAGAGCGAAGGGCAGAGTTGGACGTGAAGGGTCTGTACAGTTAGCACTGACCTTTTCAGGTCCAGGCCTTTTGACTTTCATGTCTTTTCAAACAGAGCCGGTTTTAAAAGAGTTGACTATTTTATTTTGTTCAGGAGGGTATGTATCGACAACTGAGGAAAAGCAATGGACGATGGGTAAAGTTACATTTAATTGTGGCTCACACAAAGAAAGGAAGATATTGTTAAGCAAACAAAGTATACGACTACAATATAAACATTTAACAGTTGTAGTGGTTGACAATTCCCATTTTTATTCTTCTTTAAAGAAAGGTCTGTTTTCACCTTCATTTATTCCTACAGATCCTTCCATCATTTCATTCTCTTTATTCAGGCGGCTTGTCATTGATAAGATGTCATCTCAAACGGTTTGATCTCCTGCATACCACTGAAGTGCTCTTGTAAACTTTGAGAAACCTGAGCCCCGTGTCCTGACCTTTTCAATGAAATTGCTACTCACTTATCACCTATTGGGAGATCGGGCAGAAAAATGTTCTCCATTGAGTGCTTGTTTTACCGTAAAAAACATCGCATTTGGGCCAATTCGGGACAAATAACAAGACAAAGAGAATTTGCAGGCAAAGGCTACTGACCCAAAACGATGACTTCACTTACCTTTATTTTGTTTAATATATATATATATATATATATATATATATATATATATAACACATATATTATTAAATATTAATTAAATATATTTAAATTATTAAATATTCTGAATGTATTAAAATATATCAATTATTAAATTATCATTATATCATTTCTATATTAGATAGATAGATAGATAGATAGATAGATAGATAGATAGATAGATAGATAGATAATTTTAATTTTAAAAGACCTTTATTAACAATTATAACACAATTGCAGTCAAATTAACAGCCAAAACTCAACAACATTTAATAACATAGTTTTTCTACTTATACTTTAGTACAGACATTCATTTCCAGGAACATGAAACATAATTTACAGCCCAGATATCTCTAAATATATCTAATTGATTAATTAGTTTAAAATATGCAAATTCATTTTTAATCTCCTTTGAACGAGGACCTTAAACATTCACAGAGCGCAGTGGTTTTCAGATCTTTATCTCTACTCTTCTTGTTTTAAAGTTGCCATCTTGGCCTGGCCTTAACAAAAATTGCAAAGTGAACATTCTCTTTTACAAATTCTTGACACAGATATTCCAAAAATATAAATGAGTTTGTTAAATACATTCCCAAATCACAATAAAGCAAGGAAATGCAGCAGTGGTTGTAATCAGGTACAATACAGAAATAAATGATCATTTCTTTCTGAAGGTGAAATTGAACTGACTGTGCTGCCAATGGTTTTAAGAATGAATTGGGGCTCTACATGTAGAATCTCCATGGTCCCAAATGATAAGATAGATAGATAGATAGATAGATGAGATAGATAGATGAAGAAGATAGATGATAGATAGATAAGATAGCATGGTGGATTAGATAGATAGATAGATAGATAGATAGATAGATAGAATGATAGACAGATAGATAGATAGATAGATAGATAGACAGATAGCATAGCTGGTAGGATTAGACAGATAGATAGATTAGACAGACAGATAGATAGATAGATAGATCAGCATAGCTGAGTAGATTAGATAGATAGATAGATAGATAGATAGATAGATAGATAGATAGATAGATAGATAGATAGATAGTAGATAGATCAGATAGATAGATAGATAGATAGATAGATAGATAGATAGATAGTAGTGATAGGATAGATAGATAGAAGATAGATAGATGTGTGTGGAGGGGGTCCATGTCTGGCCGAGCCTTCTGCTTTGATCCGGAGGCAGCCATGGGCTCCTCAGTACTCCTGGGACGCTGGGTCAGTCTCCCGCAGGGTTCCCTGGAGATGGAGTTCTCCACCACCCGTGGGATCTGCGGTGGCTGCCAGGGGCCTGCATGGATCACGGAGCCAGCCAGACTAATTTGGCCCCACCTGGGAGCAATGGCACCAGTGGCACCTGGGAGCATTCCTGAGGAGGCATGAGGCCAGCAACCACCACCAGGGCGAATCGAAGGGAAGAGGCGATTACCTGGAAGGATGTTGGTCGCCAGAGAAATGATGGGTCTGTGAATTATTGTGTTTGCACTGTGTTGAGCCTGTGGACCGGAAAGCCTACTCCTAGTGGCTGAAGAAAAATTAAAGGTTTCTGGAGTTTTTTTTTTTAGTTTTTCTGTCCACCCTGGCATCGGACCTACTTTTCTATGTTAATTAATGTTGACTTATTTTATTTTTATTGTCTTCTGGTTTCTATTCTTCATTTTGTAAAGCACTTTGAGTTACATTTTTTGTATGAAATGTGCTATATAAATAAGCGTTGTTGTTGTTGTTACTTTGACACTGGTCTCTGTGTAAGTCTGTGCGGTCGGGCGCTAAAGTCCAAATATCACAATAGACAGATAGATAGATGATGTAAAGGAGGCAGGGATGGACTGACTGGTGGATCAGGTTTGTGGTTTTCAAGCTCATGAAGAATTCCCATCAATCCTTGAGTGCCTTTTCTCCTCCTTATTGATGACCCTTTGGTGTCTGTAATGACAATTGTCAACAATAGGTTCACAAATCACCCTGCAAGGATCCCCTACAGACCCTTTGATGTTATGCAAAGCCAAACACCTGTTATTCCAGAGGGTGGAGTGGGCCTCCGAATGGCTCAGGCAATGAAGGCTTACTGGGACTTTAAGGAACTCGCAGTGGGAGTGTGACACCTCTGACATACTAAGAAAAATAATCTTCACATCCCAGACAGGATTTCAGAACTAAACAAGTGCCATTTAATAGTCCTAAATGATACTTAATGCTTTTGATGAAATCATCTGTCGCATGCAGTGTACTCGAGCAATGCGCGCAAAACATGGACGCTTCTTTCAATCTGTTTTCTTTATTTCAAACTGATTAAAGTGTCCAGGTGCATCATAGCATTTTATCAATATAATGACATAAGCACAAGCCCTGAATAACACCCATTCTATAGTACAGTATATAACCCAGAACAAATTAATAATAATAATTAAAAGGAGCAGGTTATTTTTTACTCAACAGATTCTGTATTTCCACCAACTAATGGTGATAGTACATTGAGATTAGCTCAGGAATTTATTAACATCTATATATATATATATATATATATATATATATATATATATATATCCAATCTGAGAACATAAAAGATATAAATCAACATATTACAACTAATAATAAATTATTCGGCCTAAAGGCCCACTAAGCTCAAGCGGCCGCAGTTCTGCACTAAAATCAGAACCTCAGGTCTGCGGTGGCTTCAGCCTCAACTTTCAGATGTTGTCAGCTGCTTAGCGCTTGGCATCCTGTGGTGTTTATGCTCCATACGAGGTAATTGTTACTTATCCTAATAATCTGAATCTGCTATCCTGTTGTTTATGCATGTTTATGTTAAACTGAAGTTCCTACAATAAGCTATTTATATGCATTATCTTTACGGTACACTAAATATCTGGGGGTGGTATACCGTTTTATCCCCGAATCGTGTCAGCCATGTTCTTAACCAAATGGACATCTTTCTACTGCCTAATTCCTGATTTAAGTCGAGAGTATTGAATCATATATGCATATGTGTGCTTTGATAATTTTTCAGTTAAGTTAGCCCCCAAACTCCAGCCCTTTAACAATTTAACAATAAAAACTCATTTCAGTGTACATCGAGTAAGATCACTTCATACATCCTGGACAGGACAGCTGGCGTTAGGCAGCCTAATGTATGCTAACTTCAAAGGAGCAGCGCTAATCTGTTTACTTTTCAAAACTCTTTCATCCCGTTTTTTCCAAATGTCTGTACTCTTCAGATTTATTGAGTAGCACAACCGCACAATACATTTAAGTGTCATTCTGAGCATGGAAAAAAACAAAAAAAAAGGCTGGTACCAGAAAGTTCTATCACCTGTTCAATCTGTGAAGAATAATATCAAAGCTATTTAAAAGAAAGTGTGTGTGTGTGTGCGTGCGTGTGTGGAAGGTATGTGTGTGGTGTCTGCTGAAAACGTTCTACTAGGTCCATAGTAGCCACTGTGGTGTTCTGCTGTGCTCTATGAGGGAAGCAACCACAGCTCAAAAGATAACACAATGGCTGAACAAGCTTATCAAGAAAGCCTGCTGCGCCCATCACAGTGCCAACTCTGGACACACTGATATGGAAAGGAGGGTGTGGCAAAATTGGAGGCCATTTGAAAAATACCCTCCAGGAGGCGCCTTCACAAAGGATGCTAATTAGAGGCCTGGGGTCGTTTCTGGCCTCTTCTGTCAGGCAATTCAATGCTACTTCTGATGTACTCTGTAAGTTCATTTTGAAATGTTTGCACAAAATTTATTTATTTATTTCATTTGATTGATTTATTGTATTATTTGTCCTGTGAGTCTGTATCCTTGCTTTTTGTTTGTTTTGGCTACTGTATGCTTCTGAATTTCCTTTGGATTAATAAAGATAATATTATCAAATACATATCATATATATATATATTGTTATAGATATCCGGGGACTTTGCACCACTGGGATGCCTGGAGACGAGAAAGACCAGGGAGGGGGCTGTAACTTCCCAAAATGCAAGAGGGTGACCTCCGGGATTGTATGGGGGCCAAGAGCGGGGAAGCTCAACTTGGGAGGATGTGGCACCACCGGGGCCCGCCAGCCCCGAGTTGCCTTTGCAGTACTCTCCACCTTTGCAATATGGAGCACTCGAAAATTCCGGTGCGCTATTAAATGGGCCCCCCCACCCATTCCGGGACCCGGGAGTCGGGTGGAAGAGGACAGAGCTTGATCTGAGGAGTGGAGGCGGAGAAGAGAAAGAAAAAAGTATTATTGCTGTACTTGTGCATTGTGGGTTGTTGTGCTCAAAAAAAAATGTGTGTGTTTTAGAACATTTGGGAGTCCATGTCCGCCTGTGTCCGGGTTCAAGGTTCAAATATATATATATCAATATATATATATATATATATATATTGTGGTCGAAAAACGTCACAAAGACAAAATAAAAATTTGGGGACGGCCCCCATATCCCGTCCCCAGACAATAAAAAAATTTAAATGATTAAAAAGCTTGAAAAAGTACAATGAACTGTTTTAAAATGGCGGTTATATAGGAAGTAAAACACATGTGACAGGAAACGGTGGCAATGTGGGTGATGTGGCAACAGGATCCGGAAGTGAGGTGTTTGTCCCGGGAAGGGACGCCATCAATGGTGGGCAGGAAGTGACGCATCGTGGGCTTTTGGAAGTTGCAGTATTATTTTCCTTTTTTTCTGTTGATGAGAGAAAAGAGTTCAGGTAAGTACCACGTGACAACCCCTTTATCTCGTGATGTTTTACTCACCTTATGGTCTTTGACTGCCTCCCCAATCACCCATGTGTGACTATATATATATATATATAATGAAATGAATAGCCACAACACAAGAAAAGGTTTAGCCACATGTCTACTTGATCCTAGCAAAGTTCAAGTTTTCAGCCCAAGTTGTGAAGAAGGGGCTGAAATAACCCCTAGAAGATGCAGTCGCCCTTTGAAACCCCTCTTAAACGGGGATACAATGGGAAACAAACAGTTTTTACCTCCCTTTGCATGATTAACGCATCTTTTTTTGTTGCCATGTCGCGATCTGCATCCTACGCTGCTCTTCAATATATAAAGGTCAGCAGCTGTCTTTTGTCATATCGCTTTGTCTCTTCTCCACGAGACATCATCTGCTTTATTACGCCTGTTTACTAAAAAGTTTCGTTTGAAAACTCTGAATGAATCTGTGCAACTGTGGACCCCAGCCTGAAAAGTGAAACAGTGTGAGTCCAAAAAACAGAACTAACTGATCAACGGAGGGAGGAAGCCCGGGTTGAAAGGGGGTTGGGAAGGACATCGCCGGGAAAGGGGCCAGAAGTGATGTCATCCCGGACCGGACCGAAGGATGTTTTCCCCGAGCGGAACTGGAAGTGACGCCTTGGACCCCATGCAGAATTTCCCATGTCTGATCTGGAGGGGTAAAATGAGAAGGTTTATTGCACCGCCACCTCCGGGCCCGGTGGGGAAATTTCCCTGTTTGGTCCATGTAGCTGTCTCCATGGGATACGCATAGTGACTATATATATAATATAGATATTTAACACCGATAGGGACCAACTGACGCCCAACGGAGCATGATAATACAAAAAATGGGCTTGGAAAAGAGTACTAACTGACCCCTTTATTTAGCAGAAAAACAGACAAGTAGGCAAAACCTTTCAAGATAAGCAGACATTTCTTCCGAAAGTGTGACAACCGCTATCTCCCTCCTGTCCCATCTTGATGACATCACCCCGCCCACGCCATATCATCTGTGGCGCCCCCTGACTTTCCCATTGTACCCATTCACATTCTGTCCACCCCTCATATATATAAACCGACTATTTCACCAATACGCTTGTCCTTGTAATTCAATTTTTTGAATGTATGAGTCTGAGAAGGACTAGGGAACTCTATTATATTAGGAATGCAAACCCCAAAACTTTTTGGCGTGGGCTCTTTTTATATTTTCACAGAATATATATTTATATATAATAATTTTATAGCCAGCCAGCCATTGTCTAACCTGCTGAATCCTAGGGTCAGGGGTCTGCTGAGCCCAAACCAGCCAAAAACAGGGCACAAGGGAGGAACCAATCCGGCAGGGTGCCAAAACCCACCGATATATATATATATATATATATATATATATATATATATATATACAGTACAGGCCAAAGTTTGGACAACCTCCTACAATGTGTTTTCTGATTTTCAGGGCCATTTAATTGGTAGATTCTACTGAAGGCATAAAACTATGAATGAACACGTAGGAGTTATGTACTTAACAAAAAAAGGTGAAATAACTGAAAACATGTTTTTCTATTCTAGTTTCTTCACAAGCCACCTTGTTTGATTACGCTTTGCACACTCTTGGCAAATTTTCTCGATGACCTTAACAGGTAGTCACCTGAAATGGTTTTACCACAGGTGTGCCTTATCAGGGTTATTTAGTGGGAATTTTTTGCTTTATCAGTGGGTTGGGACCAGCAGTTGTGGCAGAAGGCAGGTTAGTTGACATTTTTCACTCTTGTTATATTGCAAACATTTGCTAAAATCAGTTAAATTAATTTTTCCTCTTAAAGTGCACAGCACCCATATTGACAGACAAAAAGAATTTTGAAATTGTTGCAGATTTATTAAAAAGAAAACTGAAATATCACATGGTCCCAAGTATTCAGACCCCTGAACCCTCAGTATTTAGTAGTCCCCTTTGAGCCCAACAGCCAGGAGTCTTGGGAAAGATGCAACAAGTTTTTCACACCGGGATTTGGGATCCTCTGCCATTCCTCCTTGCAGATCCTCCAGTTCTGTCAGGTTGGATGGAAAGCAGGAGGCCACTTTTGGTCTCCGAGATGCTCAATTGTTAGTAGGCCTGGCTGGCCATTCAAGAACAGTCACAGAGTTGTTGTAAACCACCTTCGTTTTTTTAGCTGTGTGCTTAGGGGCATTGTCTTGTGGGAAAGGGAAACCTTCAGCCAGTCTGAGGGCCTTAGCACTCTGGAGAAGGTTTTGTCCAGGATATCCCTGTACTTGGCCGCATTCATCTTTCCCTCGACAAAAGTTTAGTCCCTGTCCCGCAGTTTAAAACACCCCAACAGCATGATGCTGCCCCCGCCCTGTTCACTGTGGGAGTTCATCATAAACCCAAAATTAAAAGGTTGGGTTGGATGAATTTTTTAAGAAGATGGAGGGGTTTTCATCTAAGAAGATGTACCACCTCTTCATGTTAAGTTTTGACTGTGAATTGTTTGGGGCCTTCTGGCCTAAGCACGGAAGGCAGCCCACATTTCTCAGAATAATATTTCTTAAATCACAGGCAATATAGAACGTTGTCAGACAGAAATTTGCAAGATCCCATAAAAATGTAATTTTATACCACAGTGCCATGTAGTGCCTTTCGGATTCTACAGAGAGATGATCCAAATACATTTAAGCTGTTTTTAGTGCTACTTACCTGTTGTGTTATAACGCCTTTAAAATGTAGTTTATCTGAAGCATTCCAGTACTGCTCAATGTATCCTACCTACATGTTAATGTTTTACTGTTTATAAATTTATATACTTACATTTTATCTTTTTTCCTGCACTCAGTGAGCTGAAGCCACTGGTAATCAGAAGTATAATATAATATAATATAATATAATATAATATAATATAATATAATATAATATAATATAATATAATAAAACGTCACATGGAAGAGTGTCTGTCTGCAGCCCGAAGTGCGAGGTGACGCCGGTAAGGGCTCGGGCCTCAGAGGAAGAGAAAACTTGCTTAGCCCCCATAGCTTTAAGGGGCACCTGCAAAACAAAACCCCGAAGACCAGGTCGCTAGCAGCTAACATCAGAAACGGTATCCCTTTCACTTTTCCACCCTGCAATACAAAGTGGGGTGAGCACGCGCAAAACTAATCCTCCAAGGAGACAGACGCCCAGCATAGTTACTTTCAATTACCTGAATCTCTACATTTCATTTTTTTTTCTGAAGATTTTAATAGTTGCTAGGGCCCCTGGGCTTTTTACAGTGTGGGCTTACAACAAGATAAAATAAAATATAATATATATAAAAATATATATAATATAATTAATAATATAATATAATATAGGCAGCAGGTGGCACAGTGGGGGCGCTGCCTCGAGTTAGTTTGCATGTTCTCCCAGTGTCTGCGGGTTTCTCCCACAGTTCAAAGACATTCGGTTAACATTGGTGATCCTAAATTGTCCCTAGTGGTGTTTGGGTGTGGGTGTGTGTCCTCCCTTTTGACCCTGTTTTTGGGGATTGGTTCCAGCAGACCCCGTGACCCTGTAGTTAGGATATAACGGGTTTGGGATAATGGATGAAGGATGAATGAAATATAATCATCCTCTCTTTAATAAACCTGTTTGTCCAGGTGTCCGGTGTGTGGTTTTTGAAGTAGGTCTGCGCACACAACATCGCATCGGACACACACACACTGGAAGTGGCACAATAATGTATGAAATGCAATGATAAGCAAATAAAGGACAGCATTGCTGGGAGCGGTTGATTGGGTAGTCGCGCACACACAAAAATCCATTGCTGGGGAGAACCAACATACTGCCCATGTTTACTAAACCAACTACTAGTCAAGAGGATAAAGACACAGACACTCAAATCGATATAAGCAACATCCCCTGGAAGAACGGCCAGCTCAGGCTAAACATCAACAAAAGAAAGGCTGAAAGACAAAGAAAAATATGAAACAAATAGATCGATTGAAAAAAAGAAAATGAGGCCAGAATATTCCCATATTGATTTGGCCCCTATCCTCTACTACTTTACCCTTTACCTTAAGAAGGCCAATTTTTAGTTACATTAGCCTTTGCCATAACAATTAATAAAGCTCAAGGGCAAACCTTAGAAAAGTTGCCATTACTTGCCAGAACCAGCATTCAGCCACGGCCGTTATTAAATGTTGATTATCAAGAGTTAGAAGTTTTCCAGGGTGTTGTTGTCAACGCTGTAGATGGTCCTGAACAAGAGTGTTTACAAAAATGTTTCATAATGAAATTTATTGAAAAATTTCCTGAGGTAAACAAAATAAACATATTTTCCTAAATATCTTCTTAGATATTTATTACATCCATCCATCTTCTAACCGCTTTAACCGTACAGGGTCACAGGAGCCAATCCCAGCCAACACAGGGCAGGAACCAATCCTGGGGAGGGTGCCAACCCCACAGGACACACACAAGGGCCAATTTAGAATCGCCAATCCACCTAACCGGCATGTCTTTGATTGTGGGAGGAAACCCACGCAGACACGGGAGAAATGCAAAATCCCGCAGGGAGGACCCGGGGAAACAACCCAGACGGTCTCCTAACTGGCAGGCAGCAGCCACCACTGGGGCCACCCCTGCCACCCTTTGGTATCAGATGGTTATAAAGTTTTACACTAAGGCAATATTAATTATACTACTGTATTGTCATATACGCTTTTATTTTTTAAAATTATTTTACTTTTTCTTTAGGTTTTTGCAAAAAAATTTTAACAAAAATTTAAAACAACAAACAGAATGAGGTCAAGGTCCCTTGCCATTTTAATATAGACTGTTCCCATAATGTTTATAATACTGTTCTAGCCCTGTTATTGTAACGCTTAATGTCTAGTATATTTTAATATAATATAATATAATATAATATAATATAATATAATATAATATAAATATAAAAATAAATATATAATATAATATTAGAGC
>NW_024381664.1:0-7656 GCF_016835505.1 Polypterus senegalus
ACCTTCAACTCTAACGCTTGTAAAGTCAAAATACTCGGTAAAGCAGTTCTAAAAAAATGAAATCCCAGTACCCTTATAGTTAAAAACTGTTTTGATGGTTTCCCCCTGTTTTTTAAATAATTCAACATCTCAAACTACGTTTGAAATTCCTATTGAGTTGCATTGGGCAAAAAATGAAGTTGAGTTAAATTTAATGAGTCTTAACTTTATGTTGGAAACCCCTTTAAAACATCTGCGACATAGTTTTTTTGGAAATGAACTTTTTTG
The DNA here is from genome assembly GCF_016835505.1 of Polypterus senegalus. Classification (NCBI taxonomy): domain Eukaryota; kingdom Metazoa; phylum Chordata; class Cladistia; order Polypteriformes; family Polypteridae; genus Polypterus; species Polypterus senegalus. The sequence goes on from NW_024381664.1 coordinate 268, forward strand.
AACAGTTTCCATGGAAAACAAGGCGTCACGTTTTACACAAAGTTTTTTCAGGCCCCCGAAAGCGTTATGGTGAAATAAAAATTACCCTTAACTCTAAGCTTGTAAAATCAAAATACTCTGGTAAAAGCAGTTCTAAATTAAATCCCCCCGTACCCTTAGGTTGAAATGTTTGTATGGTTTCCCAACTGTTTTCAAAGTGCACTTCACATCTTAAACTCCTTTTTAAATCCCCATTAACTTGTGGACAAAAAATGAAGTTGAGTGAAACTCAATGGTCTTAACTTCTATATTGTGGGCCCTTTGAAAACTTCTGCGACATAGTTTTTTCAGAAATGAACTGTTTTAACAGTTTCCTGGTGGAAAACAAAGGGGCCACAAAAATTTCAAAAAATTTTTTTCAGGCCTGAAACCCTTATGGTGAAATAAAAGGGTTTCCTTCAACTCTACGCTGTGTAAAGTCAAAAAAAACTATGGTAAAAAAAGTTCTAAATGATAAAATCCCAGTACCCTTTTGGGTTTTTGAAATGTTTGGATGGTTTCCCAACTGTTTTTTTATAGTGCACTTCATCTTAAACTCACTTTTGAAATCCCCAACTTAAAAAGGGCAAAAACTAAAGTTGAGTGAAACTCAAGGTCTTCTTCTATTTGTGAAACCACTTGGGGAAAAACATCTGCGACATAGTTTTTACGAAATGAACTGTTTTTAACAGTTTCCTGGTGGGAAAAAAAGGCGTCACTCGTAAAATTTCACAAAGTGAATTTTAGGCCCAACGCGTTATTGAAATAAAGGTTACCCAACTCTAACTCTTTTAAAATCAAAATACTATGGTAAAAAATTCTAAATGATAAAAACCCATACCCTTTTGGTTAAAAACTGTTTGGATGGTTTCAACTTTTTTCATATGCATTACATCTTAAACTCACTTTTGAAATCCCCTTAACCAATGGAAAAAACTGAAGTTGGTGAAACTCAATGAGTCTTAACCCATGTTGTAAACCCCTTGAAACCCCATCTGTGACATAGTTTTTTTCAGAAATGAACTTTTTGAACAGTTTTCCCGTTGGGAAAACAACCGTCACATGTGTGCACAAAGTTTTTTCAGGTTTGAAAAAATGTTTTGATGAATTCAGGTTCCTTCAACTCTAACTCTGTGGAAAGTCAAAATACTCTGGGAAAGGCAGTTCTAAATGATGAAACCCCCATACCCTTATGGGTTAAAAACTGTTTTGGGTGGTTTCCCAACTGTTTTTTAAAGTGCACTTCAACATCTCAAACTCACTTTTTTTAAATCCTTTGACTGCATTGGGCCAAATCTAAAATTGAGTGAAACTCAATGAGTCTTAACTTATATGTTGTGAAACCACTTGAAAAAAATCAGCGACATAGTTTTTTGAAATAATGTTTTGAACAGTTTCCTTGGAAAAAGGGGTCACACATTTTACACAAAATTATTTTTAGGCCCTGAAAGCGTTTTGGTGAAATAAGATTACCTTCAACCCACGCTTTAAAAAATCAAATACTCTGGTAAAAACAGTTCTAAATGATGAAATCCCCCGTACCCTTATGTTAAAAACTGTTTTTTATGGTTTCCCCAAATGATTTTTTAAAATGCACCATCTTAAACTCCCTTTTTTAAAACCCCCAAACCAAGGAAAAACTGAAGTTGAGTGAAATAATGAGTCTTAACTTCTATATTATGAAACCCAAACACATCTGTGACATAGTTATTTAAAGAAATAATCTGTTTTGAACAGTATCCTGGTGGAAAACAACCGTCCCCCATGTGTCAAAAGTGATTTTAGCCCTTGAAAACTTAGGGGATTTCAGGTTTCCTTTAACTGTAACTCTTTGGAAAATCAAAATACTCTGGTAAAAACAGTTCAAATGTAAATCCCCCGTCCCTTTTGGTTAAAAACTGTTTGATGGTTTTCCCCCTGTTTTTTAAAGTGCAATTCAACATCTCAAACTCACGTTTGAAATTCCTATTGGTTGATTTGGGGAAAAACTGAAGTTGGTTAAATTTAATGAGTCTTAACTTCTTGTTGTGAAACCACTTAAAAAACATCTCGACATGTTTTTACGAAATGAACTGTTTTTAACAGTTTCCCGGTGGAAAACAAAGGCGTCACAAATTGTACCAAAAATGAATTTCAGGCCTGAAAGCGTTATGGTGAAATAAGGTTACCTTCAACCCCAACGCTGTGTAAAGTCAAAATACTATTAAAACATCCCAAATGATAAAATCCCCCGTACCCTTTTGGTTGAACTGTTTGGATGGTTTTCCCAACTGTTTTTTATAGTGCAGTTCCCTAAAACTCACTTTTTTAAATCCCCATTAACTTCTGGACAAAAAATAAAATTAGTGAAATAATGAGTCTTAACCCATGTTGTGAAACCATTGAAAAAAATCTGTGACATATTTTTTTCAGAAATGAACTTTTTGAAAATTTCCCGGTGGGAAAAAAAAAAACGTCACAAATTTTTAAAAAAGTGAATTTCAGGCCCTGAAAGCGTTATGGTGAAATAAATTACCTTCAACTCTACGCTGTGTAAAGTCAAAATACTATGGTTAAAACGTTCTAAATGATAAAATCCCCAGTACCCTTATGGTTAAAAACTGTTTGGATGGTTCCCAACTGTTTTTCATAGTCACTTCACATCTTAAACTCACTTTTTTAAATCCCATTTCCAATGGACAAAACTAAAGTTGGTGAAACTCAATGATCTTCTTCATGTTGTGGGGAAAACCCCTTGAAACCATCTCGACATAGTTTTTTTTCAGAAATGAACTGTTTTAAACGTTTCCCGGTGGAAAACAAGGCGTCCACTTGTCACAAAAATTATTTTTAGGCCCAAAGGGGGTTATGGTGAATTTAGGTTACTTTCAACTCTACGCTGTGTAAAGTCAAAATACTCTGGTAAAACAGTTCTTTTAAATCCCCAGTCCCTTAGGTTAAGAATTTTCGATGGTTTTACTGTTTTCAAAAAGCAATTCAACATCTCAAACTCAACGTTTTAAATTCCCATTGAGTTCTGGGCAAAACTGAAGTTGAGTTAAATTTAATGAGTCTTAACTTCATGTTGTGAAAACTTGAAACACATCTCGACAGTTTTTACGAAATGAACTGTTTTGAACAGTTTCCGGTGGAAAACAAGGCATCACAATTGTGTACACAAAAAATGTTTTCAGGCCCAACGGGGTTATGGTGAAAAAGGTTACCTTCAACTCTAAGCTGTGTAAAGTCAAAATACCATGGTAAAACAGTTCTAAATGATATAAAATCCCCAGTACCCTTTTATGGTTAAGAACTGTTTGATGGTTTCCCAACTGTTTTTCATATAGTGCACTTCACATCTTAAACTCACTTTTGAAATCCCCATTAACTTGCAATGGACAAAAATCCAAAGTTGAGTGAAACTCATGAGTCTTAACTTCTATGTTGTGAAACCACTTGAAACACATCTGCGCATAGTTTTTACAGAAATGAACTGTTTTGAACAGTTTCCTGGTGGAAAACAAGGTGTCACTTAGTGTACACAAAGTTATTTTAGGTAGTCTCTGAAAACCATATGGTGAAATAAGGTTACCTTCAACTCTAACGCTGTGTAAAGTCAAAATACTATGGTAAAAACAGTTCTAAATGATAAAACTCTCAGTACCCTTTATGGTTAAGAACTGTTTGATGGTTTCAACTGTTTTCATAGTGCACTTCACATCTTAAACTCACTTTTTGAAATCCCCATTAACTTGCAATGGACAAAACTGAAGTTGAGTGAAACTCAATGAGTCTTAACTTCTATGTTGTGAAACCACTTGAAACACATCTGCGACATAGTTTTTTACAGAAATGAACTGTTTTGAACAGTTTCCTGGTGGAAAACAAGGCATTACACATGTGTGCACAAAGTGAATATCAGGTCCTGAAACCAAGTATGGTGAAATAAGGTTATTCAACTCTAACGCTGTGTAAATTCAAAAACACATGGTAAAAGGCAGTTCTAAATGATGAAACCTCTAGTACCCTTTTATGGTTAAGAACTGTTTGATGGTTTCTCAATCGTTTTTCAAAGTGCACTCCAACATATTAAACTCACTTTTTGAAATCACATTTGACTTGCAATGGGATAAAACTGAAGTTGGAGTGAAACTCAATGAGTCTTAACTTCTATGTTGTGAAACCACTTGAAACACATCTGCTATTAGTTTTTTACAGAAATGAACTGTTTTTGAACAGTTTCCTGTTGGAAAACAAGGCGTCACACATGTGTACACAAAGTTGTTTTCAGGTCTTGAAAAGTGTTATGATGAATTCAGGTTACCTTCAACTCTAACTCTGTGGAAAGTCAAAGTACTCTGGTAAAAGCAGTTCTAAATGATGAAATCCCCAGTACCCTTATGGTTAAGAACTGTTTGGATGGTTTCCCAACTGTTTTTCAAAGTGCACTTACATCTCAAACTCACCTTTTGAAATCCCATTAACTTGCAAAGGACAAAACTGGAAGTTGAGTGAAACTCAATGAGTCTTAACTTATAGTATTGATGAAACCACTTGAAACACATCTGTGACATAGTTATTTAAAGAAATAATCTGTTTTGAACAGTATCCTGGTGGAAAACAAGCCGTCACACATGTGTACACAAAGTGATTTTTAGCCCTTGAAACGCGAAGTATGGTGATTTCAGGTTTCCTTCAACTGTAACTCTTTGAAAGTCAAAATACACTGGTAAAAGCAGTTCTAAATGATGAAACTCCCCAGTACCCTTATGGTTAAGAACTGTTTTGATGGTTTCCCCACTGTTTTCAAAGTGTAATTCAACATCTCAAACTCAACGTTTGAAATTCCTATTGAGTTGCATTGGGCAAAAACTGAAGTTGAGTTAAATTTAATGAGTCTTAACTTCTATGTTGTGAAACCACTTAAAAAACATCTGCGACATAGTTTTTTACAGAAATGAACTGTTTTGAACAGTTTCCTGGTGGAAAACAAGGCGTCACAAATGTGTACACAAAGTGAATTTCAGGCCCTGAAACGCTGTTATGGTGAAATAAGGTTACCTTCAACTCTAACGCTGTGTAAAGTCAAAATACTATGGTAAAAACAGTACTAAATGATAAAATCCCCAGTACCCTTAATGGTTAAGAACTGTTTGATGGTTTCCAACTGTTTTTCATAGTGCAGTTCACATATTAAACTCACTTTTTGAAATCCCCATTAACTTGCAATGGACAAAAACTAAAGTTGAGTGAAACTCAATGAGTCTTAACTTCTATGTTGTGAAACCACTTGAAACAAATCTGTGACATAGTTTTTTACAGAAATGAACTGTTTTGAACAGTTTCCTGGTGGAAAACAAGGCGTCACAAATGTGTACACAAAGTGAATTTCAGGCCCTGAAACGCGTTATGGTGAAATAAGGTTACCTTCAACTCTAACGCTGTGTAAAGTCAAAATACTATGGTTAAAACAGTTCTAAATGATAAAATCCCCAGTACCCTTATGGTTAAGAACTGTTTGGATGGTTTCCCCAACTGTTTTTCATAGTGCACTTCACATCTTAAACTCACTTTTGAAATCCCCATTAACTTGCAATGGACAAAAACTAAAGTTGAGTGAAACTCAATGAGTCTTAACTTCTATGTTGTGAAACCACTTGAAACACATCTGCGACATAGTTTTTACATAGTTTTAAACAGTTTTTACAGAAATGAACTGGAAACGCGCTATGGTGAACGGTTAAACTAAGTGTAAAGTCCTGGTGGAAACCTCAGTACCCGGTTAAGAACTGTTTCGATGGTTTCCCCACTGTTTTTCAAAGTGCATTCAACACACTCAATGTGAGTTGCATTGGGCAAAACTGAAGTTGAGTGCCTAACTTATGTTGTCAAACCACTGGTTACATCTACAGTTTTTTACAGAAATGAACTATGGTGAATTCAGGTTACTGTATGGTGAAATAAGGTTACATTCAACTCTAACGCTGTGTAAAGTCAAAATACTCTGGTAAAAGCAGTTCTAAATGATGAAATCCCCAGTATCTTATGGTTAAGAACTGTTTCGATGGTTTCCACTGTTTTTCAAAGTGCAATTCAACATCTCAAACTCAAAGCTTTGAAATTCCTATTGAGTTGCATTGGGCAAAAACTGAAGTTGAGTTAAATTTAATGAGTCTTAACTTCTATGTTGTGAAACCACTTGAAACACATCTCATGGCAGTTTTTACAGAAATGAACTGTTTTGAACAGTTTCCTGGTGGAAAACAAGGCATCACAATTGTGTACACAAAGTGAATTTCAGGCCCTGAAACGCGTTATGGTGAAATAAGGTTACATTCAACTCTAACGCTGTGTAAAGTCAAAATACTCTGGTAAAAGCAGTTCTAAATGATGAAATCCCCAGTACCCTTATAGTTAAGAACTGTTTGGATGGTTTCCACTGTTTTTCAAAGTGCAATTCAACATCTCAAACTCAACTTTTGAAATTCCTATTGAGTTGCATTGGGCAAAACTGAAGTTGAGTTAAATTCTAATGAGTCTTAACTTCTATGTTGTGAAATCCACTTGAAACACATTCTGCACATAGTTTGTTTTACAGAAATGAACTGTTTTGAACAGTTTCCTGGTGGAAAACAAGGCCGCTACATGTGTACACAAAGTTATTTCAGGCCCTGAAACGCTGTATGGTGAAACCAGGTTACCTTCAACTCTAACGCTGTGTAAAGTCAAAATACTCTGGTAAAAGCAGTTCTAAATGATGAAATCCCTTCAGTACCCTTATGGTTAAGAACTGTTTGATGGTTTCCCCCACTGTTTTTCAAAGTGCAATTCAACATCTCAAACCGCCAACGCTTGAAACTCCCCTATGAGTTGCATTGGGCAAAAACTGAAGTTGAGTTAAATTTAATGAGTCTTAACTTCTATGTTGTGAAACCACTTGAAACACATCTGCTTATATAGTTTTTACAGAAATGAACTGTTTTGAATAGTTTCCTGGTGGAAAACAAGGCGCCACAATTGTGTACACAAAGTGAATTTCAGGCCCTGAAACGCTGCGCAGTATGGTGAAATAAGGTTACCTTCAACTCTAACGCTGTGTAAAGTCAAAATACTATGGTAAAACAGTTCTAAATGATAAAATCCCTCAGTACCTTATATGGTTAAGAACTGTTTACTGGTTTCCCCAAATGTTTTCACAGTGCACTTCACATCTTAAACTCACTTTTGAAATCCCCATTAACTTGCAATGGACAAAACTGAAGGAGTGAAACTCAATGAGTCTTAACTTCTATATTGTGAAACCATTTGAAACACATCATGGCATAGTTTTTTACAGAAATGAACTGTTTTGAACAGTTTCCCCTGGTGGAAAACAAGGCGTCACACATGTAG
>NW_024381665.1:0-15000 GCF_016835505.1 Polypterus senegalus
TTGTTTTTGTTTTTTGTTTTTTTGTTTTTTTAATTTTTTTTCCGCGGGGAAAAAGGGGGGTTTTTATTGTTTTATTTATTTTTTTTGTTTCATTACATTCTTTTTTGCTGTTTGATTTCATTTGCTTGTTTTTGTCTCTGTTTGTGAATCGTATTGGGAATGCTGAGTGCACCCTGGAATACCCACAATAAAATAAATAATCATTGTTTTCCCTCGAAGTGTGAATTTAGCACGACCACTAAATGTTTTATTTCTCTTTGCTGCTGATTGACTGTGCGCATCCAGTTGGTGTTCTTGTGTTTTCTGTTCGTTCCTCAACCCTTAAACGCCCCAACGGGCCCTTAGTGTTTCCCCAGTACCATTTACTGAACATGCGGGAGCTGATCGCAGTGCCGCATGCTGGGGCCCCAGCTCATGACCACTGCGTTGCCTGCAGCACTGTCCTGGGAGGCGCTGCACTGACTAACTGCAAGCATCAGTTGCACCTCTGTGTTTAGCTAGCCAGTTCAAGACAGCTGGTTTCAAAGTGATTTACTGAGTTTCATCAATGGCATAGTTGTCTTGACATTACTGTTCAGTTTTAAATAGTTTTAGGATTCATTGTATAAGCTGCTTTTGAAATTAAAATTTTGGGGCATAGGATTTAAAACTATAAAAGTGGAATTTTAAACCAATCCAAAATTCGAGGTTTTCAAAAACTGTGTACTATAAACATTACATATCAATTTGAGGTATACATATTATATATACACAATACACTATATATATATATATATATATAGTATATATATATATATATATATATATATATATATATAACACACATACATACATACATACATACATACACACTATACACCTGAAGTTTTTATTTTTATGAAATGCATGCAGTTTAATGTCTTAATGTTACATGAAATGAAGACATAGAGCAAATAAACAATGGAAAATAATAAAAAAACAAGTCAAAATAATTAAGTGTACAAAATTTTATTCAAATTTTGATTTATCAAAGGAACCACATTTTGCTGATATAACAGCTATGGAAGATGAATGTTCTCTTCGTTTCCTTGCACTAATTCATGTCTGAGAAGTAAGCTTTGACGAAACTATTGTCCATTACGCGCGCATGGGAGGCAGCTAAAGGGCTTGAGTGAAGGCAGTTCGAGGCATGCCGGGGTGTGGCAGAGTGCACTGACTCTTTTCTCCCTTGCCTGTAGACCATCCCCGGGGATTTCACCTGGATCTCCTGACATCACTTCCGGACTGAGCCAATGGAAGTCGGCCACACCAGCTCCAGTCCCTCTGATGTCACCTCTACGAGCCAATGGTGGAAGACCAGCGCAGATCCATATGACCTCACTTCCTGTCTCCCCTTTAAAACCTGCCCCTTTCCTTTGTTTCTCAGTCTTGTTTTGGACTCGTTGTATGCACTTCAGTGCTCTGTTTTCTGAGAAAACGACTTTTGCAGCCAGGATACCACAATATACGGGTGGCTGCCCCAACTCTTTATCTGTCCATGTCTCGCTCTTGTGACAGTGGCGTAGTGCAGGATGGAGAAGTCCCAGAGAGAAGGGGACAGGACCTGCAATATACCCAGGTGGGAGCGCATGGGCCGAGTCTTCAGGCGGGAGGGTGCCCCTGGTCGGCGTGACCTGCGTGTGTGGCTCCCGCACTCATAACTAGGCCATCTGAGAGGCCAGGGAGTGTGCGGGTGGGGCTCACAGAATTGGGCTGCCCTGGAGGGGGAGGCAAAGGGACTCAGTATGCTCTCTTGGGGAGAGTGCCTGCCTCCCCGAAACCAAAGCCCCATTTACCACCTAGGGGTGCCCCAGACTGGCAGGTGAATAAAATAAAAATGGAGGTTGGACCCTGAGCGCCAACCAACAAACAAGCCTGGTCCTTATGGGCAATGGTAGGGCATTGGCTACGCCATTTGAAAACACGCCTACCAAATAATAGAGCAGGTAGCTTGCTATCTGCTCCTGGAAGCGCTTCGCGTGGCTTCACCCAGCCGGTTTGGGGCGAGCGTTTAAGAACATGTCTGAGCTCATAGAGCTTATGGAGACGCAGAGGGCGGCCTCACACTCTGGGGAGCAGAACCGCCCTCATGTCAAACCAGCCGGGTATGCTCCAAGACCTAGCCCCTCCCTGTACAATCCGAGCTCAGATGGCGCCCGCGCCGCTGGGCGCAAAACCGCTTGGGGCAAGGAGGAATGCAGGTGGAGGGCGAGGAGGGGTTGGTGTGCTCTGGCTAATCCGCTGGCGGTCCCACATACTCGCCAACGGACACAAGACCACAGGTTTGTTCGACCGCAGCAACATTTCCATTGTTGCCCGCCGCTTTGTGCAACCGCAACAGTGGCTAAAATTTAAGACCGTATAACCTGTGTCCACGGAGACATCCGCTGGTACAGGTCCGCCTGTCATCAGTTACGGAGGGTCAGTTCAGAACTCACCGTAGCGTCCTACCTGATCCTCCACACCCGTGATACTAGGGCGGACTGGTCTAAAATCAAAAGCGTGAGACACATACCACCCCGGGTTAATTTGGGCCTCGCTATGGACGGAGATAACCCGCCTCTGCTGCCTCCACGCCGCGGTAATCAGCCGGCAGAGAGAGACGGCAGTCGCCTGACTGACGGGCAACTCCCGGCCGCCGCTGGCTAACACGCCATCCACCAACGCCGCGGAGCGGAGGAAACCACGCCCATTGAGGTCGACGCTGACCTCTCTCCGCGGTTCCAATTTAAAGAAACGCCGCTTCTTTTAGAAGGGAGCAATGGAATGATGACTCCCTGAAGTTTGTAAAAATGCAGTGGTCCTTGTCAATGGCCAGCGACTAATCAGTCGATGCCACAGGGCCCCTACTTTGTGCTAGATAATGACCTCCTTTACCGTAGCAATGCATGACGGGCAGGAGACGAGGCTGCTGCTAGTGCCGCGCACCTTCCGCGCAGGTCTGCGAGCTAGCACACGCCACCTCCTAGGTGGCCACCTGGGCACCTAAAACTCTGGAGCGGATCAAGCCCGCTTCTACTGGCCAGGAATTAATGAGGAGGTTCGCCGCTTTGGCGCTTCCTGCCCGGAGTGTCAACGCGCAAATTCCTAGGAGGGACCGCGGCTCTTGTTCCTATTCCACTGATTGACGCTCCTTCCACAGAATCGGGTCACCTGGTGGGACCCCTGAGCCCTCAGCCCGAGGACACAAGTACATTTTAGTCCTCGTGGATTACGCTACACGATACCCTAAGCTGTTCCGCTGCGCCAGCTACCTCTAAAGCCATCGCGACGGAATTACTAGGGTATTCGCTGGGGATCCCCAAAGAAGTCTTGACAGACCAGGGGACCCCTTCACCTCGGAAACGCTCAAGGAGACTGCCAGATTACTGAAAATAAAGCATTTAAAGACCTCGTGTATCATCCTCAAACCGACGGATTAGTAGAGAGGTTTAATCAAACTCTCAAGCAAATGCTGCGTAAGGTGGTCAGCGAGGATGGAAGGAACTGGGATCAGCTCCTCCCCTCGCCCTTTTGCCTATCGGAAGTCCCACAAGCCTCCACGGGTTCTCCCCTTTGAACTACTGTATGCGACAACCTCGGGCATATTAGATATTTTGAAAGAAGGCTGGGAAGAAGAGGCTCTTCCCTCCACAAACATATTGGAGTATATCGCAGTTACGCGATAGATTTGGAAAGATTCGGCCTGTCCTTAAAAGTCACATGGAGGAGGCTCAAGCAGCACAGGCCCGTACTACAACCGCGGCACGCCTCTTCGGGAGTTCCGCCCGGGAGATCGGGTCATGGTCCTAGTGCCTACCTCCCACTCTAAATTGCTTGCCCACTGGCAGGGCCCCTACGGTTAAGGAGAGGAAGGGACTGGTCGACTATTTGGTGAGTCAACCCAATCGCCGCCAAAGGAGCGGTTTATCATGTGAACCTGCTGAAACCGTGGAAGGACAGGGACCCCGATCCTCCTCCGCCAGCCCCGCCACTCTTCGCCACACACACGACCTTAACTTCGCACGGACTTAAGTCCCAGACAGCGCAGGAGCTGGAAACAGTTATCCGGACCGCTCGGGAGGTAGTCAGTGAGAACCCGGAAGGACCTCTCTGATTGAGCACAACATCGTGACAGAGCCCGGGTTGTTGTCCGAGAACGCCTCGCATCTTCCCGAGGCAAAAGGCTGAAGTGGAGCTTGAGATCAAGCGCATGCTGGAGCTAGGTGTGATTGAGGAAAGTTATAGTCCCTGGTCCAGCCCCATTGTGCTCGCCGGTAAGCCTGACGGAAGTTGGAGGTTCTGCAATGACTTCCGCCGGCTTAATCAAGTCTCCCAATTTGATGCTTATCCAATGCCACGCTGCGGACGACCTCCTCGAGAGGCTTGGACAGGCTCAATACCTGACCACACTTGACATGACGAAAGGGTACTGGCAGGTTCCTTTAACGGACTCCGCAAAGGTAAAAACCCCTAGTACCCCTAGCGGACACTGGCAGTATCGTGTCCTTCCATTTGGGTTACACGGGCTCCAGCAACCTTTCAGCGCCTGGTGGACAAAGTGCTTCGGCCTCATAACTCATACAGTGCTGCCTACCTGGATGACGTGGTCATCTATTCCAGCACATGGAAGGAACACCTACAGCATGTCCAAAGCGTATTACGGACACTTGGTGAGGCCGGGCTCGGATTAATCCCAAGAAATGCTTCTTCGATTAAGCGAGGCCAAATATTTAGGCTACCTGGTGGGTCGGGTACCGTAAGGCCACAGTGCTCCAAAATTGATGCCATTCTGAAATGGCCCCGTCCTGAACCAAGCGGCAGGTCCAAGCCTTTCGGTTAGCCGGGTACTACCGCCGTTTGTACCTCGGTTTTCGGAGAGAGCGCCTTGACTGATTTAACAAAGAAGAGGGCCCCAACATTGTGGTATGGACTGAAAAACAGGCGCTGCATTTGGTGACTTAAAGCAGGCCCTTACGCCCACACCTGTTTTGATGGCACCTAACTTTTCTTTGCCTTTCATCCTCCAGACGGACGCCGGACACAGGCCTGGGCGCCGTGCTGAGCCAAAGCGCCGATGGTGTGGAGCACCCCATCATGTTCCTGAGCCGAAACTGTTGGACCGGGAGACCAGGTATGCTGCGGTGGAGAGGGAGGCTCTGGCATTAAATGGGCGATTACTCAGCTGAGGTACTACCTGTTGGGCGGAATTCACCCTTGTCACGGACCATGCACCCTACAGTGGATGGCCCTCCACAAGGAGTCAATCCGCGGGTCACCCGGTGGTTTCTTGACCTGCAGCCGCATAAGTTTTCGCCGCTCATCGCCGGGCGCTTCCACGCCAACGCTGATGCTCTTTCTCGGTTCACGACCTCTCGGTTAGGTCGCCCACCCGCCGGGTCTGGGCTAAGGGGGCCTTGTCACACACGCGCATGGGAGGCAGCTAAAGGGCTTGAGTGAAGGCAGTTCGAGGCATGCCGGGTGTGGCAGAGTGCACTGACTCTTTTTCTCCCTTGCCTGTAGACCATCCCCGGGGGATTTCACCTGGATCTCCCGACATCACTTCCGGGACTGAGCCAATGGAAGTCGGCCACACCAGCTCCAGTCCCTCTGATGTCACCTCCGGCTACGAACCAATGGTGGAAGACCACGCCAGATCCATACGACCTCACTTCCTGTCTCCCCTTTAAAACCTGCCCCTTTTCCTTTGTTTCTTCAGTCTTGTTTTGACTCGGTTGTATGCACTTCAGTGCTCTGTTTTCTGAAAAACGACTTTTTGCAGCCAGGATACACATTATACGGGTGGTTGCCCCAACTCTTTATCTGTCCATGTCTCGTTCTTGTGACACCATACATTATGTAAAAGCATGCTTTGCTGAGCAAACAGAAAAATATCGTCTAAGCATTCCACACGACTCTGCCTTATCACATATTCCCTTAGTTTACATCTGAACGCTTCTAACAAAGGGCCAAGAAATCAAGTTGCACAAGGGCGTGAAGGGGCTCAAGGATTGTGTATAATAAAAGTGTCGACTGTTACATTTCATAATGATATTAAATCACGATTCCAGGGTATAAAAACTTTGCCCCACCCAACAGACAGGGTTCAGAAGAGCCCTAACGCTGTCATGTATATTGATTGTCTGCTTTTTCTGAAACTCTCACTGTGACGCTGCAAAATAAAGCTGCTATATAACCACACCTGCTGTCTTGTCTGAAGTCTTCATCCACACAGCCTAACTGTAGTAACCCTTTCGATTTGACCCTTTTCAACTCTGTGCAAGTCACCAACTGTGCCTCCAGCAAAAGAACCCCAGACCATCACAGCAACTCAATGACATACAAACACCCTGCATGATGAACTGAAGATTTCGAATTTTGATTCAGTCCATAAGACTTTTTTCCAGTCTGCAGTAGTCAACAACCGGTATTTCAAGGCCCTATTGGATTTCTGATTACTGAAAAACCTTGGCCTGGAGATACTACAGGTATGTGACATATAATTAAATGTGTGTCAACAATCTGTCGTAGTTAAGCATGTGGGCCTTAAATTAAAGTTTCAAAACCCCTGACCTATGCTATTCTGTTAATGATGGCTGAGACAGATTAGATTTATTATGCTTTCTTTTGATTTAAAACACTCCGAGGCAGTCTGAAGGATAAAACTGCTGATACAGGTAGTCATCAACATACAATCTATGAGTTTTATGACCATTCAACTTTCAATCTCTACTGTGACTCAGGGGCAATGGCAGTTTTTCTTTTTTTTTTTTTTTTACCGTGTCCTGTTCAGCTGTGAAGCAATCAGAATTGATGTCTGAATGCTGGTGACTAGCCTTACAGTTTTTCTCTCAGGTGGAGCATTACAGCTTCTGCTAACGTCACGCCTGATACCAAAACTTTATTAGAAATATTTTCAGATATTTTTAAGATTCGAACCGGACACGGAGACAAAAGTGAAAGAAAAAGAAGAGAGAAAAGGAAGAGATGGAGGTAAAGGGGGAACGGGGGGTTTTCGTATAGAATAAACAATAAATGAACCAGAATCCGCTTCTCGACCTGCAAAAAGAGAGGGGGTACACAAAAAGAAAAAAAAACAACCACAAGACAAAAACATTGCTGCATCAGCTACATGAAGATATATAAAAGTAAAAATGTTTGCTGACAATCACACAGTAATAATTACTAAGACATTTAGGGCCAACCACAGCCTTAGGTCATGTGCTGAAGAAGTCCAAATCATACTTATGAAAGCACCATGTGAACACCTGTGTGCGTACGCACACTTGTATGTGTAAGGTTTTTCTATAGGAGCGTCCAATAGTGAGTGTGAAAGGCCACAGACCTGCCCCCAAAAACATGTGGAAGATGGAGGGAGTTCCAAGCCCAGAGATCCAGAGGTCATCCCAGAGCGCGGAGACCCCAGGGAGACCGTCACCAGAGAAGCCCCAACCCCCCGAGGCGCAGAGGATCACCCCGGGGGGCCACAACCAGCAGCAGGCAGAGTCCCGGAGATATCAACGGTAAGCCCCAGGCCCGCAGCCGCCACCCCGAAGTCGGCCGGGCCCGGAACCCAGCAGCCCGGGACCCAAGGGTGACCCACCCCACCGAGGACCCAACAGAGCCCAGGGACCCAGATCCCATCAGGCAGCCACCGGGAGCGACCAGACAGAAAAAAAAAAAAATTTTGTGGCAGGGGGAGGGTAGGCAAAGATGTTGTAGAATTGCCAGATGTCCCAGGAGAGGGGAGGAGTCCAAAACCCCACCTGACATATACAGTCACACACAAACACAGTCATACACTCCCTCCCTCATGCTCTCACATACACATACAACCCAAGACTTACAAGGATGTACGCCAGACACCCATTCACACTCCCCATACACACCCTACTAACTCTGGTCCCGTGCTGCCGCATCAGAGGCACAACCATTCCCGGACGCCAGAGTTAGCCCCGCTCTGCTGGGGTAATAATGAGCAGGCACCCCGCCCAATGCAGAGCAAAGCAACCCACCACTCCAGACCACAGGCAGACGGCCAGCTCCCACTCCTAGCTTCCAGCCCCGGGCAGCTAACTGAGAACAGAGGTGTAATAAGACCTCTAGTCTCCCTCCCTGCTCCAATGTAATGTTGATGTGTGTTGATAAGGTGCATTTTGTGGTTGTGGAGGCGCGGGCAGTGCCGGCATCATGTGGCCTACACCAGCTGAAGCCAACCACAAAGCCCCACTTCCCCCCCAAAACCCTCCGTGACTAGGTGCAGTTTAAATTTGGAAGTGGGCACCGGCACTCGGAGTGAGGCTGAAATTTCCCCACCAGATGCCATTGAGTCTGCTCACTCAAGGCCCTAAGTGTGCATTTGTGTGGAATGTTATTTGTGGAAGTGTTTAATGTGCAAATAAAATTGGGGTGTAGGCTGCCACAGGACTGCGGAAATGGGATCCATACCCGCATCCCAAGGTCCTATGTGCATGTTTGTGTGATGATGTGAAGGAGCAGGAGGAGGGAAATGTCTGAGGATGGGGAGGAACGGCCGAGGGGCCTGAGCCCTCCAGGGAGCCAGCTCCCCTACTGGCCCCAATAGGCACCTCCGCTCCCAAAATCCACCCGTGGCATGGAGGCCCCAGCCCATCCAACCACGGCCCAGCAGCAGCAGCATCACAGAGCCCTACAGAGTACGAGGCCACCAACCCACACCACCCCAGCAGAATATTTACTCCTATCCCCACATTTACTCAACATTCAGACTAAGTAAGACATAAGACACCCAGGTAAAGTTGGATCCTCCCTCCCGGACATCCCCCTCCCCCATTGTGGAACAGAAGTGTTCTCATCTTGAGCTCCCGGAGCCAGGGCCCGGCACTGCCGCATGTTCCGCCCCTTTCCCGCAGCGCATGCCAGGACCCAATCCCCAAGGCCCCACCCAGATCCCCATCCGGGACAGCCGCCTCATACCCCAAGCCACCAGGCCCCCACCCAGACCCACCCAGGGGCTTATGCAGCCACAAGGCAGCCAGCAGCCACCGCCAAGACCCCCAAGGCCCCACACACAACTACCAGAAGTCCACCCCCCGAGGCAACCCAAGCACCACCAGAGTGGGGCAGCAGCCCCCCAGCCCAAGACCCCCCTAGTGAACCCATCCCCAGGGATCCTCCAGATACTCCAAGCTCAGACTCTCCACCACTTAAACCATAGCATCCCCGCAGGACAATATCAATGACCCTCCATCATCGCTATGTGATGGAACCGATCAAAGGAGCCCAGAGAGATTGATATGAAGTGGAGGCAGAGACTGTCTCAAGTGTAATATGATCTAATAAAAGATTTCTATACTGGTTAATGCAAAGATTATCTTTGTTTTTCCAGTTTATGAGGATAGTTTTCTTAGCGATGCATATGGCAGTGAGAAACACGTGAACCAAATTTGTTTCAATCGGGACATCCTCTAGGTTCCCCAGCAAGCAAAATGAGGGGGAAGTTGGGATATCACATTTCAGACACTTGGCAGTTTTCGCCACACCAGCTCCATATGCTGGAACTCATTGATCTCAATCTTAGTAATATAATAACTACATTCAGTTACATTTGTCTTACAATTACAGGAAAAAAATAGGTCATTCATCTCAACACAAAAATGAAGGTGATCAAGCACTATGAAGGAAGAATGAAAGCAAATGCTATCACTTATATCATTGTAACCGTGTTCACTGCACACGCCTGTACTGCTGTGCTCTGGCTTTAAATCCGTTAACCTCTGAAGCTTCAGCATTGTGACTCACAATGTGCCGCTTCATGCTTACTGTCACAAAGGGGTAAAAGAAACCACACTAAACTCCTTAATCTGTTAATGCTCATTATTAACAGACTGAAATGTTAAAACAGTAAACGCTTAAGTGCTCAGTTAACAAATTTGAGGCATCACGGTGGTGACGTAACATGTAACACAGACAAAGAAAGCATTTGTGAAGCTGTTGAAGGTTTGACACGCATGTGAGCAAGAGTAATAACGAAACAAAATAATAAAAAAATAGAAAATCTACACAATGCTAAGAATGATGATAAAAAAGGGATATAAAGCTAACAATATGACTTGAGGGACTTTACATATGGTCAGGTTTGAATACATATACCGGTCCGTCTTATGTCCAGATCAACTTACGACTGGAGCTGAACGTGGTCGTTAAGTCAACTGATTCCTGTACTTGTAAACTTAGCGCGGGCAAATTTAAATATCACCAAACCGTAATGTGCTTGGCTTATCACTTAAGGGCAAAAAATGCATAATGCCATTATGCCACTCTATTTATGGCACACTAAAATCCATGAATTTAAAACTAGATTTATGTCTACAAATGAAACTAAATCTAAAGCATTAACTACCTCCATTTATTGCAAAATTCTGTAATCTAAGACAGCAGACCTCTCAAAATAATTGAAGACAACTGGGATGAAACACATCAATATGAGAGTCTGTCGTTCTTGCACATTACCTTCATATAGGCCAATTATGTCCCATATCAAGGATTTATTTGAAAGGCACAAATCTTAGTAGTTGAGCAGCTAGACGCTGTATCGCAGTCACATACATAGGAGACTACTGAAGACCACTAAAACCAACTTGGTGAACACTAGATTAATCATTAATTAATCATGAACATCTATTAACATTAATGATTAACAGAGAGACATGTTGAAATTAATCAACATTAAAAAATATTTTTTACATCCCTTAAATATATTAAACAAAAGTTATACTTTTTGTTTTTTAAACCATAGATTTAATATTAAAATCTAATACTCAGGACTTTCAGCCTTGCAAACTCAGTCTATAATATTCAATATTTACCATAATTAGTATAAATTTTAATGTCTCATCCTATGAGAAAAAGAACCAAGTATGCACATACATAGCAATTCATCCTCTAGCGTGAACAGACCTCTTCTGAAACTTGCATTGTCTTCTATAAAGATGAGGAGAGACCTAAAGAAAAAGAACACACAAAAATCTGGATCATCTTGCCAGAAGAGTGATGTAATAGTAAGCATCTATTCCTTACAACTAACTTCAGAGTTCCCTGATATTCCTCACCAATCCAAAAACATTCAGTTGAGTTCATTAGGCAAATGGCAACAACTTGCGTGAGGATCTATGGAAGTGCAAGTGATTGTGATCTGCCTATGGTTAGATCCTGTATTGGCCAGATGATTCAGGTGTAGGCTCTGGCTATAACACAATTTTAGTTTGGAAAACAAATGAATGACTGAATGACACTAAAGACAGGGCAAGGTGGAAAAAAGAACATATTGCTTCAGCCTCAAAGTGCTTGAATTCCAGACTGATTTCAAGATAGAAGTGCATCAGTTAAATGTTTGCATGCTAAAATTCATTTTCAGGTTTATTACCATATACCAGGGCAGCGCTGTGGCACAGCGGTAGCACAGCTGCCTTGCAGCAAGAAGGCCAGAGTTTTTGTTCCAGAAATGCTCCCTGCATGGAGTTTTGCATGTTACCCCATTTGCATGTGTGGTTTCCTCTGTGTGCTCTAATTTCTCCCCACAGTTCAAAGACATGCTAAATAGGTGAACTGGCACTGCTAATTGGCACCTGACATATGAATGTATTTTTGTGTGTATTCAATCTATGATGGACTGGTGACTTGTGAAGGGATTATTAATGTTTTGCATCCGATGCTAGGGTAGGCTTGATCTTTCCAGTGACTCTGTTCAGGCTAGGTGGATGGATACTATACACTTTATGTGCCCAAAAAAATTGTTCAGAGAAGCTTTTGTGTAAGAAAGCTGTGGAAATAAAATCAAAAGCAACAGCAATTAATAAGTGTGTTAAAACATTTAGAAAATACATATATGTGTCAACAGAACAGGAAAAGCAAGCATTGCTTTAATACTAGAATTACCTGAGCCAACAAAAAAAAACATAAATCTGGCTCCACCATGAATCCTTTCAAGTACCTCTCTGTCAGCCTCTTTTGTTTTATAAATATGTTGATAAGCCCAAGCAGCAAGCAGCCTGCTACACCATCCCCCCACCGCCTCAGAATGGGCAAGACGTTCTCCCAGTTCCTGCCTTGATTGATTATCTGGGAGTGAGCTACCCAGAATTGTAAGGGGAAATAATTTGATGTGTGTTTTGTGTCTACAACAATCTATGTAAACACATCATTAAAACAGAAATGTTTTTCATGTTTTTTATTGTTTTAGTAATAAGTGACAAAATGTAGATATGAACTGTATAATGTGTGAAGGCTGATGAACAAAACACTTTCACAAAAGGTACAAGTACAATACGACAGTTTCCGTGGTGCAGCGTGTTGAACTGGCATTTAACTTATAATCCAGAGGTTGTGAGTTCAAAACCATCTCCTCCGCAAATTTACTGTTTTAAGTAGTGAGCTACTCTTATTGTTAATATTATACAATAAAAACATACATTTAATTTGTGTCTGTAACAGCCTATGTAAATTTATAGTACTTGCAAAAGTTAGCTTTTTTTTTTTTCATTTTTATTCTTTCAGTCACGATAACGCATAATAATACTCCACCCCTCGGGTCCCAGATCTGACGTGAAAGTTACTTTTTATCTGAAACTAGGAATAAGTGTAGATGTGAGTAGTGTTTTGTGACAATGGAACTTGGAAATTCTCTGATCTGGAGGGATAAAAGCTGACACACGTAAACGCTTGGTGAATCTGCCTGCTTCTGATCTCAGTGTCACTTAAATTTTTTTATTCACGCTGAATTAGTATGCATCTTATGGTCCATGATGTCAAAGTCACACTGAGAAAAAAAAAAAAGAAATATGTATATATGATATTTGGAATAACTCATTTTATGACCTGTATAGTACATTTCGGAAAACACTGTGGCACTGATGCAACATTATTCATATTCATTCACATGCCTTCTTGCGCTTGTAATCAGTGACCACTTTTTTTTAAATCTTGCCCATGCAGTCTCCACATTTTGGTGCACAGTGATGTTTCTTTTGTACTCCAGGACATGCAGAGGAAAGAATAGTACACAGAGGTCAGTTTTTGCTTATATGCAAATCATCAGATTCAAATGTTAACAGTTCCCACATACCCAAGGGCTTCATCCTTTCTACATTTATGACATGTGTACCTGTAGCAATATATACACTTCTCTCTGTGCTGTAGTTACTATTACACTAAAGGGACTGGAGGAAGTAGCATTCTTGGAACAGAAGCTTGTCGATGTTGCATTCTCTTTTGCTTTATCCATTGCCTTTTCTTACAAAAAGCGACGACAAAGTTCCTCTGCAAGATGAGCAAAGAACACTCTTCTTTTCTCAGTGGCTCCCATGCATACCTTGTACAGTACATGAGTGTTAACGCCATCAAGTCAAGAGTGTTATAGCACACAGCAACTGCCACCTCGTGCTCTCTGCTCGCGACTGAATAAGCTTGCTTCAGGTGCACCATGTCAACACCACACTGGGCAAAAAGAAAGAGACAAATATATGTGACATTTTGATGAAATCATTTTATGATCTGAATAGTACCAATCAGAAAACATTGTCGCACTAATGCAATATTATTTGAAAACGAACAGTGTCAGATCAGGTGTGAATTTATACTGGCGCTGTTAGTTAGAGTCAGATCAGAAATTGGGGCGAGGGAGAGCATGAATGTGACTGAGAGATTAAAACTGAAAAAAGCTACCTTTTAGAAATACCATACATTTAAAGCAGTTCTAACCCCTGCACCACGGAAGCTGTCGTATTGTACTTGCACCTTTTGTGAAAGTGTTTATTTGATATTTGGCCATCAGCCTTCACATTATACAGTTCATGTCTACATTTTGTCATTTATTACTAAAACATGAAAAATGTTTCTGTTTTAGCAATGTGTTTAAATAGATTGCTGTAGACACAAAACTCACCAACCTATTTCCCTTAAAATTCTGGGTAGCTCACTCCCCAGATAATCAATCAAGGCAGGAGCAGGAGGAAACATCTTGCCCTTCTAAGGCAGTGGGGATGGTATAGCAGGCTGCTTTCTGCTTGGGCTTATGGACACAAATTTACAAGACAAAAGAGGCTGATGGAGAGGTGCAAAGGGATTTAAGGTGGGCCGGATTTTACGAGTTTTTAGATTTGGCTTTGTAATTCTAGTGTTAATGTATAGTACTTGTCAAAGTTAACGTCTTTTTATTTTGTTTTTTATTCTCTCACTCACATTCACACTTCCTGTAAAACGAAACGTCAGATCAGGGGTTTGGGGGTAAAGGGAGGTGTACTATACATTTATGGCAGCTGTTACAGACGCAAATAAAATGTATGTTTTAATTGTATAAAATTAAACAATAAGAGTAGCTCTCTACTCAAAATAGGTAACTCTGAGAAGCTGCCAGCAGCCATCCCATAAGTTCTTGATTGGAAGGCAGCAGTTCTTAGCATTACACCATACAAGCTGTCGATCAACTGACTACTGCTTCTGCTTTCTTTTATCTTGGTTAAATTCTTGGGCAACATTGTACTTGTTTTGTTATACTTGTACCTTTTTAGAAATGTTTATTTCATGTTTGTATTTCAGGCGTCACACATTATATATTTCTATGTCTACAGTTTGTCGATTATTACTAAAACGCTTTCTGTATTAACAAGCGTTTTTTACATAGATTGTTGTTGACACGGAACACATAGAATGTATATTCCAAATGACTATGTACTTTTTACCCTATAAAGCTCCAGCACTTCACTCAAAGATAAACACTGAGCACTGACAAATTCTTTCTGAATTGAACTGGGCAGTGGGGATGGAATAGCAAGCTGCTTGCTGTTATCGACACATTTACAGGACAAAAACACTGACGGAGAGGTGAGAAAAGATTTAAGGTGGGCTAGATTTGCAAGTTTTCCTCATAGGCTCTGTAATTCTAGTGTTAATGCAGTTATCACATCAGGAATATCATTCTCCTTATTCTCTAATGCAGTACTCAAATCATTAATGCATTTCCCACCC